>NC_022015.1:87388490-87405391 GCF_000317375.1 Microtus ochrogaster
GTGAGCCTGCAGCCTCCTGCTCACAGCACCAGGAGGACGGTTGCTGGGTGAGCCTGCAGCCTCCTGCTTTCCCACTATTAATGAGGGTACAGCAGAATTCAAGTGGCTTTGCAGCAGCTATAATATTTGCTATGTTCGTTTCTTTAAAAAAAAAATCACCAACTTTGGTATTAATAGTATTATTCAGACATTGTCTTGAATTTGACCACCACACAGTAGAGTTGAAAACACCTAAGAAATTTACAATCTTTTTTTTTTTTTTTGCCATGAATCCTGGCATACAGTGGGATTACCAAGTGATAAAACCATCAGACATTCAAGCATGAAACTTTAGTGTATAAGAAATATGAGAATATGGAGCACTTTGGGTTCAAATAGTTAATTGTAAGCAAGTGTATATCCACAAAAAGAAAGAAGTGTGAACATGTGTAATTCAAGACTCTTTGAGGAAAGCGTAAAATGTGATGCTTTTGATTCACAAGCCTGTCTGAATGTATCACTTCTGAGACAGGAACTGAGTCAAAAACTACCCTGAAAAAATGACCACTTCAGGCCACTGCCTTTCAGCTTCCAAACTGCCCTCAAATGCCTTTGTCTCTGCAGACTGAGAGTGAAGACTAGGCTAGAGCTGGCTAGCATGGAAACAGACTAGAGAAAACACCATCACAGAGAAGGGGGAGGTTAAAGACTGTGCAAACACTAAGAACTACTATAGAGTAAGAAGGTATGCCTCTTTGTAGAGACAGCTCTCGTTCTATAGGGACCCAAGTGACACCTAGGAATTCACATGATCCATATCTTGGAATCCAGAGCCACACAAGTACTGAATGCACCGCAATCTACATGTTCAGACACACATGTGCATTTGCAGGTGTAAGAACCAGTCTCTCTCAGATGGAACCTCAGATGGACACGTATGCTTTTAGATGGTCATGATGATAGCCGTGGGCATGTGTGGCCTCAGCCATCAGTCGAGGATGAGTGGTTAGAAAAACCATGTTTTTGCCAACCCAACTTACTTTTCCTTGACTACAATTTCCTCTGGAACCTTGGGTCTTCTTTGCATGGGCTCTGAAGAATAAATGCAGTGACACAGAGAGAGCTCTTGCCATGGCCTTGGCCTGAATGTCAGCATTGCTCGAGGATAAAGGGATTGCTATGAGAGCCTCATAGCTGAGTCTGATCCCCAGATTCCGTGTCAAAGCTGGGTACAGTAGTATAAGTATCTGTAATATCAACATGCCCCTGTGGAGAGAAGGGAAGGACCTATGTATGTTCTCTACACACACACACACACACACACACACACACACACACACACACACACACACACAGAGAGAGAGAGAGAGAGAGAGAGAGAGAGAGAGAGAGAGAGAGAGAGAGAAGAAAAGGTACTTGTATTTGACTTCTACATAACTGCTCAGAACCACATTCCCTGCAGACAGTTCTAGAGGCCCTATTGAACACAACCTGTCTCATTATCAAGAGACAATGAAGAAGCCTTTAGAAACGCATGACAGGGACAGCTTTATGTACAATAAGATATTCTGATTACTGGATTAAGTTTAAACACTTTAATCGACTATAACAAATCAATTGTCATATGTAAAAATTCTGACTCATGCATCAGATTACATAAATTATACAACCGTCACATTATACAATGTTTGTATACTTTTGTACCTGCAAAAATGTATATGAATTACTAAGCATTTACTTAAGAAGGTAGGGGTAATACTCTTCAATTATAAATAATGCTTACATCATTCAAATACTTGCTAAGAACATACATTTCTAGATCTGCAGCATTTTTTATTCCTCATAATACATACAATCTAGAAGCTCCAGAAATTAAAAAGCCCAAATGTACCATTAAGTAACAGATTTCAATTCCACTGTAAGGGTTGGGTTTTTTTTTTTTTTGATAGAGAAAAGTAAATGAAATAAAATGTCAACTTTAGTTTAATGCTTGAAGAGCTTCTACACATCTTATTAAATACATCAGGAAGCCCTTCGTATGCAGATTAATTAGTGAAGGTGCTACCTATTGCATATTAAATACTTCCAAGGACAGCATCTGGATTATTAAAGTTACAAATCTGTGAAAATGGGGGCTTTCAGTATGTGCTGACAGACCCTCTCCATACCACCGCAAGCTTCCAGTGTAGTCTTGCCCTCTGCTGAGCAGATCAAGTGACTGGGCATGCTCACACCTCACCCACACATGCGCGTGACACCTACTGCACCTTTGGGAAAGATGAACACACAGACGGCAAAGAGTTTGGCCTCCTTTCCCAATCCAAGGTAAGCTGCTTTTATTTTTTAGGGGAAATAAAGCTATCCAGTAAAATAAAAGTGTAACAGTTACTACAGATACTTACTGACGGCAAGTCTGCCTTCTTATTTTTTTGTTTAAGACTCCTTGTTCAAGAATAAGCGCTCACATGGGGGTGGGAAGTTGGATGCAGCAGGAGTGGGGAGATGGCAACAGGGACATGAAAAGCAGGTCTGTCACTAATGAGCTTATTTACTTAGGTTTCCACTCATGAAACCCTTTTAAATACAAGGTGACATTTTCACAGCTGGAAAATTACAACTAGATCTTGATTTACTGCCAAAAGCAATACACGTAGTTATGTATAATCTATGAATAATACTACGTTCATGGGAAGAGGGAAAAACTAGGGCCAATGCAGACCACAGCAGCAAAGGCAATGCTCCCAACACTATCACTAATGGGTTACACGGCATCTTATGTACAAGTCTGAGCAAGGACCTTGGTGTTCGAGGAACGACACCGAAGGCCCAGCAGCCAGGTGATGTGCAATACTGTCAAGCTGAGCTTAGACCTGGGAAGAGACGGATCGTAAAATACTATTGTTGTAAAAAATAGTTGAATTATGTAACAGAGTGTGTTAGCTTAAATCAGGCTTGAGAGAAGTGTTGATTCTGTGATTGTAAAAAATCTTCCTGTCAGTAGAAGTGGTTTTGAGCATGTATTTTTAGGCTACAAGTAGAAATAAAATTTCCTTTAAAAATCTATTGTGCATGCACTGTTTACTGAAACATACATTTTATTTCCACTACAAGTTAATACAAAAATAAACCACTAGAAAGTTCCGTGTGCCATTTGGAAAGTAACCAATCGCCTTCTCGGCTTCTCAGTGTAGAGTGTGGCTCCCACTTACACTCAGGCACGGCCAGAGGCTATGTTCATTTCTTTTACTTCTATGTTTGTTGACTGATGACAAAAACATTAAGTTCACGAGTGAATATAACATTTTACAGAGCGTAAATGGATACTTTTTATTTGTCTTAGACTTTTGTTTTTAATTTAAAAACAATAATTGTGTCTCAGATAAACCTCACTGCCTGTAAGACTGCCACTGGACAAAGCTTCACTTCAGATTCTGAAGAGGCACACCCGTTCAGCCTGGCCAGTCACTAAGGGCAGATAAGTCCACGTACACGAGTTCTTATGAAGGCAAAAACTGTGCCATGTAACTTACTTCTCATGTAAAGGAGCCGCGGCATTTGAATCATGCTTTCCAGAGGAGATTTATGTAAAACTTATTCCTAGGATAAAACTGACAGACAGCTCAGGCTCACTCTAGAAAGGACACATTTGGCTAACGCATGTCAGTGCACCTGCAGATATCTGTCACAGCACTGAAAACACAGATCTGGGTGACTTAAAAAGTTGAAGAGTCTCAGCAATGCCATGATGAAAATATGCTAAGAATTTTAAGAATTTGGTAACATCTAATAAATGTTAATTTTAAATGGCACCATTTAAAAATAATATTTACCAAGACTTCACATGGGAAAATCAAATCTACCCTAGCCTTTGACATTTATTATAGAATCACTTTAATTATAAGTGGAAGGAAAATTGATTTTAAAAAGCCATTTTTCCTTCTCTATTTTAAATTTAGAAAAGTATCTAAGTTTGTATTTGGGAAATAATTCACTTCAAAACCCATGTTTTCTAGAAAACCACAGAAACTCAGAAAATACAGATAACAAGGGATATTGTGACTAAAAATATGAAAATCAGCAAAACTATAATTTCCGCTGTCATTTAACTTTCGGTGAAGCCTCACTAGAGACAGTATCAGAAAGATGCAGTTGACCACAGGGTTTGGACGTTCTCCGTATCCGTTTCTGTGTGCAGGCAGTCTTCCACTCTCAACTCGGAAAGACAGTCTGTTTCAGAGTGTTTAGAGCTGAAAGGCTGAAATACCAGCAGAAGATCAGCAATATTCTTATCTCATTGCTTTTCATTTTAAATTTGAGAATAATTTTCTACAAATACATAAAGCCAATCAAAATCCACAGAGGAACTGCCATTCTAGGCAGGTGGGCTTAAACAAAGACCCCATAATTTGGTGGCCGTGGGGTGCCCCTGTTGTGACGATGGTGAGGGCTGCTCTCAACACTCACTAGGCGGTGAGTCTTTGGTCAGGGCTCAAAGGCAACCACCTGTTCTATTACTTATGAAACTGAAACCGAGCCCTTCATCCTAGAACTCGCTGCTGCCTTGAGTTAGTTATCAGCTCCCCACCCTCAGCTCCTTTTCAGATACAACTTTGATGTTGTCTTTGCGATGATCTACAGTAGAGCAAATTGTACTGGCCCATCTCCTGCTTACACTTCCATAAACTCAAATACCAGGAGAACACTGCCTCTGTAGAAAGAATAAAGAGCCCTAAACTTTGCCATTACTTGAAAAGACTTGACACATTTTTGGGCATAGGGCTTCGGGGTGGGGGTGGCGGTTAATATTGGAGGCTGGAGTTGGATGTAGTGAATGAATCCCTTCAAAATCAGAATTCAGAGAATTGGGAGTGGATTGAAGTAGCTTCTCCACTGAGGTGGGGCGGTCCTGGTAACAAGCAATCCTGGGTGTATACTGCAAAAGCACATTTTAAACTATGAGATTGGTATCCTAACCTTAGGGCAACCACTTGTTTTTCAATGTCTTAAAAACACACGTGTATATGAGGTATATGCATGTACTGTATACACAGAGACACTTGAACACAATAGTCATATATAGGAGGAACTTGCTTTTTTTAGTAGTGTTCATAATGAGCAGTGCTCCTGACACTAACTGTGTCTAGACTGACTCCTAAGAATCCAGCAATAGTATCAGTTCTGCTTTATGGAATCTGTTCCTGAGGAATAGCTCATGGGCTGTTGAAGATGGCTCCAGGCCTATGGCAGACAGGGGTCCAGAACCAGCACCCGAATGATGCCACGGAACTGCTCACTCGCCAGGGCATGGCCCGTTTTCAGTGTCAGAGCTCAGAGCACTTTACGCCCTCCGAAGGTCACTTTAGATGAAACCTGTGAAAATGTACAGGACCAACACTTCTTCCCAATGATGGAGGAGAGGAGGTGAAACCTGACACTGTGGTCTCTTCCAATAACATACTCCCTTTCTTCCTTCCTGTTCTCTCTCACTCTCTCTTCTCAACTATAAATACTGTCCTGTGGGCTCCACTAGCTGTTGGAGAACTTGCCAGCTTTCCTGGAAGGCTCGTAGGGCACTCGCAGGATGCTGGGCGTCTCCTCCATCACCCTGACCAGGAGGTTGTCAATGTAGTCCTCCAGCTCCCGGATGTGGGTGTCCTTCCTCCGAAGAAGTTCTTTATGCTTCACCAGCTCCTGCAGCACCTCCTCGTAGGTCAGACTCCGGTACCCAGCCGTGGCATCGAAAGGATTGTTGTCCTAGAATGAAATGCAGACTTCTTTAGCAGGCAGGACCCAGTGACTGACATTAAGAGTTAGTCAGAATTTCATCTCTGGTTTTGCTGAGGCTCATAAAGCTTCTCTCCAGCCATAGAAAGAACCAGGGTGCCAGTTGCCAGGTGCCAGCTATCCAGGCAGGAAGGAGGGCAGAGAGACAAAAAGTCTGGTTTGACTCTGCACATGAAGCTCCTTCTTACATCCCAGTAAGGACTAAACCACAACTTGAGTCCTGAGGGTGTGGCTCAGTGGCAGAGCACTTGCTTAGCTTCCAGAAGGCCCTAGGCTCCATCCCCAGTATGCTAGAGGAAATGGATGGGACATGCTCTATAATTTCAGACTATAAGTTAGCCAATGTAATGAAAATAAGTTAAAACTAAACATCTGTAGGTATCTAACCAAAGAACTGCCAAGAAGTTATAGAAACTGCAATAGAGACATCACACATATAGATATTGTACATACAGACACTGTACATATAGATACCACACATACAGACACTGTATTTATAGACACCACACATATAGACACTGTACATATAGACATTATATACAGACACCACACATACAGACACTGTATTTATAGACATTACGTACAGACCCAACACCTAGAGACACCACACATATAGACACTGTACATATAGACATTACATACAGACCCCACACAGATAGACCCTGTATTTATAGACACTACATATCCAGATGCTGTGCTCAAAGAAACAGTCCACTAAATTCAGATTCACACTTTCGTCTGTACTTTTTAGTGATGATGGTTATGAGATACAGAAATACGAGTCTGATTCTCTAATTTGCTGAAAAATGATGAAGGCACCTGGAACGAAATCAATGATCATGGTCCATGGGTATAACTTCTGTCTTAGCTGACCGGCAAGCGAGCTTTTTCTCCCCGAGTAATGGTTGTTCCAGTTCTCACAAACAGCATCCAGTTGTTTGATGCCCTGTTATCAGGACACTCAGAGCTCAGCTACAGCCACATCACTACAGCCAGGACAGATGCACGCCCTCTCTTCCCACTTATTCACTCAGCTAACGATATTCTAGTGGCCAAAAAAATGGGGGGGAGGGGGACAAGCAAAAGCATAAATATAACCAAAAGAGGGTCTTGCTTTAACTTTTTTTATTCTTACAGTGTTGTGAGAACGAAGATGGGCCTGCACTACTCCCTGGATCCCAAGGTCCTGGAATTTAGATTGTCACTACGTAAATGTCTAGACACAAAGCAACACATTTATGCCCTGAAGACACAGTTCTATCCCTCTAGTTTTCTTGTTCCTAAGGCAGGACTCAGAGAATCTGTCCCACAGAGGATGGCTGAGGCCTGGAGAGTCAGTTCTGTTCCCACAGGAAGTTTGTGTCTCCCCCATCTTCAGCATCGGAACTTTTCAACTGAAGCCAAGGCCGGCTCTTCACCATATGCTCCCACCACAAGACCCCAGCGGAAGTGAGAGTGACACCCTTCTTCCTGGACATGCACACTTTAGGCTACAGTCTCTCACATACCCCAGGCCTTTGGGCTCGGGTAGTGACAGCTTGCAGGAGGCTCCACACTGTCCAGGAGAAATGGGCAGTGTGATGAGCGTGAACAACTATCAAACAGGCTCAGGTCCAGTGGACTGCTGCTGGCCAGAGAGGTGTGGCCAGAAAACAAGTGGGGGGTGGGGGGTGACGCCCACGGCAC
Source organism: Microtus ochrogaster (assembly GCF_000317375.1). Classification (NCBI taxonomy): domain Eukaryota; kingdom Metazoa; phylum Chordata; class Mammalia; order Rodentia; family Cricetidae; genus Microtus; species Microtus ochrogaster. The sequence continues at coordinate 87,395,940 of NC_022015.1, forward strand.
CATCCAGCCTGGGCAGCGCCACCCTTGAGGACTGATAGCATTTTCCTACAGGAAATGAGAAACCATTTAAGGTTTCTAAGCAGAAACGAATCACTTCTTAGCTTTTCTGCTATGATCAACTGTAAGCAGAAATATCTTTGAGGCAATGTTCTAGAAAACTAACACGGCAACCGTGGGTAAGATAGTTTGAGTGAACAGAGGCTACTTCCAGAGCTACTGAAATAATGAAAGCATGAATTTGGATGCTACAAAAGCCTTAACGGCCTCTATAAAACCATGATAAAATATGCCAATAACTTTTTAACATTTAATAAATGTTAACTTAAAATAGTACCATTTAAAAAAAAATAATTACCAAGACCTCAAACAGGAAAATCAAACCCTTTACTAGATATTGAAGTTTATTATAAATTTATTTTAAACATAAGTCAATAAATGTAATATTTAAGAAAATTGAGTTTGAATTCTGAAATAAATACTTTAAACAACTCATTTTATTTTCCATTAGCAAATACAAAAAAATCGAAACTTTCTGAATTAAATTACTCATGTCCCAACATTTCAAATGTTGCTTTTAAATCCTGTAAGGATAATTCTGGAGCTAAGTGTTAGCTGTGACCTTCCCTCTTGGGTCAATTTAGCCTATAACACAGAATATTGGTACCAGATGTTTAGAGGTATATTACAAATTTATTAATTATATTCTCATAAAATATACATTGTATTATGAATTTTTCTATAGTAAAGACAAGACAAATTATAGAGATATTTTTACTTTGTTAGAAATAAGCTAACCTTTGTACTTTAGCACAAGTAATAATATATAAAAACGAGGCAGGAATCAGGCTGAGTATCACACCCCTTATCTGATGAAGCATCTCCAACTCCCTTCAGCTCCAGAATTTTTCTACCCATTCACTGATTTTTTTCCCCTGAACTGCATTTTAAAATAATAAATTCCAACTACTGTGATTTTACTTTACTAACAAAATATTTACTGGAAAATCTGAGAATCATGGGATTATGAAATTAAACTGAATGAGCTATTTTACTTACAGGGTGCCGGCTTTATGCTCCTGCTTTCTTTTAATGAATTTAACATAGTGACATCCATTAAGACTAATTTTAATCAAATTATATATAAATACAATATTTTTTAAATTACAAGTGATAGCACACATTTAAAAATCATTCACGGGGGTGGGAGTGGGAAGTGGAGGAAATGGGAGGAGTAGGAACTGTAATTGTTATGTAAAATGAAAAAAGATTTTTTTCTTTTTTAAAAAAATAAGTAAATATCATTCACATGTGGTGTGGGGGTTATATTTAATACTGAACCAATAATACTTGTTACTGTAGTTAATATTTTAACATTTACCTTAAAATAAGTAAGCTAAATGACATGCCAAAAAGATTCCATTATAAGTGGTCTAAATACCATGATAGGAATCATTTTAGTCTTGCAAGATTAGCTAGTACTTCAGAATACTGTTCAAGACTTCACAGTCAGAATGAACAATATACACACATATTCCTTATCTCCTTCACCCCAATCTACTTCCTAGAAATGAAGTTTTGCCCTTAGTAAGGTTCTCTATCCTCTTTTCAGGAGGATTTTTACCCAAAATTCAGCATCAGGTTTCTAAACAGGAAAACATCTTAGAGACCTATGTACCATAAACTACACTGAAAGAATAAAAATAATTAATACAGCTCAGCCTTGGCTCCAGATTTTACTCAGTATTTGAGAACCATGTAAATTTTCTAATTCTAGGCATACAATTCTTAAATTGATATATTAACACACACATTTAGAACTTCAAAGGAAATAATAAACATGAATATTAACTAATATAAACAATGTTGAAAGGTTTTCTGGTTACAAAAAGTAGTTTCTTAAAGAGGAATATTCTCAAACAAATACAAAAAAAACATTTTTCAAAGCTGTATTTACTCATATCTAGGAAAAACTGAAAACCGAAACCTTGAAGCCGGTAGAGGGTAAATGCAGCCTGCAATAGGACTGCCATGAATTCAGGATTTTGCCCCCACACTTCATGAGCAGCACACAATTTTTAGATGTTTTCCTATCTTGAAATTTAATATAAATTTTCCTCATCTCTTTCCTTTCACAACTGATCTTTTCCCTTCTCTACTTCATATCTGCTAAAAGTCAAGTCGCAAAGACGGAGGACTGGCAAGAGAAGAACAGTCCTCTATGACGTTTTCCATCAGAATTTTAAATAATAAGACTCATGTACAAGATTCTCAGAATTATTAGCTATTTTTACCTTAAACACAATCTAGTCTTCTAAACTAGGAAATATATATATGTAAATTTTACAATATTTAAATCCAGACAAAAGCAAATTATCATGACTCAAAATAACTGAAGATTTGAAGAAAGGTTGTCGTGGTAACCAAATATTGGTGGGGTACGAAGTGACATGCATGGCGACCGGAGGGGAGCGAGGGAGGAGATGAGGGCCTGGCGTTCGCGGATCATCTCATTATTGTATAATGAGGGACTCTGCTCTGGGAACATCATCCCAGCTACTTTCACATCTTTTGTCCTCCTCTTTTCATCTCCCTTTCAGTTCTTAATTAGGCCTTAAAGAGCTCACACTGCCCTTTCAACTGGCTACTGCTCCTGCCTAAACACCAAGCCTCCACAGACAGGTGTTGGCACCAGCATAGTCGACATACAAACCTAATTACACAATACTCCGTCCAGAAGGAGAGAAAATAACTTGGTGGATGGCTATTACTGGAGAACTTCATGTAAATTACTTCAAACATCTTATAATCGTCAACATAAAAATTGTTCAAATACTTCTCCTGAAAACTAGTCTGTAAGGACGCTTTCTCCTCTTAATTGTATCTTGCAGTACATTAGCAACACCTAGTAATCCTTTAACTGTCGTTTAGAATAGTTAGATTCCAGAGGGAAATAATCACACATCAAGGATTCTTTTATCACCTTTAAATCCTTAAACTAAAACAATTTTCACATTTTATTTCTTTAAAGATTTCTGAGGATGTTTTAACAGCAATAAATTATAAGATTTGGAAAAGTACATCTGCAAGCACACAGAAATTGTAATTAAGGTTACCTAATAAACGATAGCTACATATTAAATCGATTTTTGATGTTGTATTTTGTTTGAGATTAAGTAACATCCCAAGTAGAATTCATTTCCCTATCTGATCAAAGGCTGACTTCATATAATCTGACATTGCTTCAAGACTGCCATATTATAAAGAGTTGAGTATTTCTGAAACATCAAAACTTAAAAGTCATTTACATAAAACAGCAAAAGCATTGTCTAAAGTCCTGTGCACCCAGAGTGTCTTCTACCATTCTTCAGACACGTATCTGCACTTAAAATGGCTTATAAAATAAACTGTAACCCCCACCTTAACTTCTTTTAGACAAACCATATACCAGAAATTGTGATGTGAAATTGCTAGAATGAAACCAAACACATCTGGATCATACGCATTAAGGACAGATGGTTGAAACGGCAGCCAGCGGCCTCTTTCTGATACTTTCTGATGTAGTTTTCCCCCAAGAACATCTGCCTGTATTTTTATAAAGTGAATTTTCTCCAGGTCAACATATTTAGAAGACTCAGATGTAACTGAACTCTCCTATATGATATTGAGATATGATATTGATATATGATTCAGATAACATTAAGACAAAGTTAAGCCATCTCAGCAATCCCTGCAAACGACACACATCCATTTAACCAACTGCCACCGACCAGTTCTGGGATGGCTCTAGTTTTGTCTGACTTGGAAAGTAAGTGTCCTTCCACAGCCTCGCCTGGTGAACGCCAGTCTCCTTTCACAGCTCCAGTGCGGACTCTGATACACAGCTTGCACAGTAAGGTCACAAGTAAGAAACAAACATGTATACTCCAGGTATTTTTCCATTGTAACTGCATCTGCTTGAACTGTCTCTGAGCACAAACAGAAGTCACACTCACTTGTATACTAAAGGCAGTCTCAATTTCACTTTCCTTTTTCTCCCCAAACCATCCCATCACACTGATCAATACTTCTGCCACGAAGGCGGTCAAGGAGATAGAGGCATTTGGGAAATGTGCTACAGAGAAGCCAGGCTTGCTCCCTGGTGATTGCGTAACCCCTTGTCAACTTACCGGGATTTTCCTGAGGTCTTCACTGCTTGTTGGATTCATATGAAAACTAAGTAAGAAAAGCATAAAATAAGGGTTAAATGTGCAAGTCTATACAGTAAGAAACAGAAATATTTTAAGCCATACTGAAACGTGTCTGTCTAAAGTCCTAGCTTACGTAAGTGGAATTCAATTCAAATAGCAAAACAGTATTTACTCAACAACCTTAAAGCATTTGCAGGTTTAAACCCTCAAAGAAAATCCTCCAGTTATCAGAATCAAAGAACCATCAATCTTAAATACTCAGTTTCTAAATATCCTTAAGCATAGTGACTTTACCAGCAAGATATATCATGAAAGTTCTTATAAAATATTCATCATCTTATATAGACATACCTCAACCCTGTTGATATATTACTATGGAAAGCTGAGCAAATATAGTTTTGAAAAGGTTACAAAATAAAAGAGCTCAGCCACCCTTTGTTTAAAATGTCAGCTGTATTGAAGAAACTTTCAAACCTTACCTTGTCGAAGAGAATGAGTCCAGGGGCTGAAACTATTTCTGTCATTAATGTGATTCCTAAGTAGCTAGCTTCCAAAATTTAGTCAGAAAACAGACCCAAACAAAACAGATCGTGTTCATTTGGAGAATTCACAGCAGAATGCCACAGCCACTTTCTCCTTTGAAACATGCCCATTAGGAAGGAGACTACAACCACCCCAGAGAAGCTCAACTTCAAAGCCATCTGATGAGTAAATATTTCATCAGTGCTCCTCCACTTTAAATTGTACCCAGCATTTAAGACACTTATCCCCGGAACAGCTACAAAGCATATTAATGTCCTAGGGTTTTGGGTTTTTTTTGTTCCACATACACACATTAAAAAGAAGACTTAACTATAAGTCATATTTTTCCATTATCTGCATACTACATAAAAAATATACTCCTCTGAAGAGTCAAGGAATTCACTTTTAAAATCTGGACTGTGTGAAAGTGTAGATGCTGGAAATCTTGTCTGGAACACATCCCTAATTACAGGTACATGTCATGTCCCACACTGTAAAGCCTAAAAGGCATGATGCTTGCAGGACTTCAGCAAGAGAATTTCCTATGCAGTCAGGGTACATTTATTACGACTCAGGTTTGCAGAGCCAGATTATAAGAACTGGGTGTGGACCTTTCCTGGGAAGAGAGCCCACGGAAGCACCTGAACATTGCAGTAGGCTGGGTGACTAGGCAGACAACCAAGAGACACTGCGCACCTGCAGTAAACCACTGGCAGGATTATGTGGCTGCCACATTTCCCGTCCCTGTATGTCACCATCTGCATGGTTTTCTTCAAAGTCCTACACTAATGTCATAGACTCATCCATGCCTCAAAGCCCTGACAAGAAATTAAACGATAATAACAAAGTCCCCATTAGAGTCGCATGTACCTACAGTATTGTACTGTGGGAGCAACTGCTAATGGGTGGTTTCTGCTGTCTCCAGTTCTCAATGTTAGCTAGTGGAATGAAAGGGCCAGTGAGACTCGTTTCTCTTGCTCCATGACCTTGTGTATGCTTCCTGATAAGCAGCATACTGTACTATCCGTATGTCCACTGGTGGGCAGTCTCAGGGTAACACGGTGCCAGAGCACCAGATTGCTCATGAGCAGAGAAGGGGCTGAGGGCCCTGGAGCAGTGGCTCCACCCCTGAGCCTGTTGCCTTGTGACCAAGTTACTTTGACTACATCTTGGTTCTTTCACCTGTAAACCATGATGGTAAAAATGTCTCTCAAACAAGACTGCTTGTATGGATAGAGAACATGAATAGACTAGCGTGGAAAACCAAGAGTAGAAACAGCATGTTCCATGCATGATTTCATGAACATTTGAAGTACTTTATCTGCACTCTTAAACTCTTAATCAAAATTGACTATTATTTTCATGCCAATTAAGAGGGTCATATGATAACATTTTCTATCTTCCAAAACTTCATTTTAAGAAATAAGAGATATCAGGCAACTAGTATAAGTTCTTCCACTACTGACTGTTAGACTCTGGCTCCGAGATCTGTCCTAACTGGAACACCAGTCCTATGCCTGTTTCCTGCAGACCAATCTTTGCAAGTGTTGAGTACAGCTGAAAGCTCAACATGGGCATTTTAGATGAAATGGCCAACCTCACTTCACTGTGGGTTAAAGTCTTGTTCCAGGATGGAGGGGTGGGGTAACCCAAAATTCTTAGAGCAAGTGTGGGAGTCATGTTCTCTTACAGCATTCATTAAAAAGGCCTGTTTCATGGGAGAAGCAGAATTTGAGACTCCATGAAAGACAGAGGCTTGGCTGTCGAGAAGACGCTCTGCGGACACTTGGGGACAGCGATGTGTGCTAGGTAGTGGTGTCATTACAGGACTTTGGAGCACAAACTGCAGGAGTTCTAAGGCCAAACTCAAGGACCTCAGACCTCATCCGTGAAGCACCAAGCATGTTTCCCAACAATATTAGTCTCCTCTCAATAAAATATCGACATTCCACATTTGAGGTTCTGATCTGCTCTGTTCTACCCCAGCCCAGCCCCTGCTCTCCACCTTAGCACATGTGATATGAGCGAGCTTGCCTGCGAGCTGAGGTCCCCACTCTGTTCCCACTCTGCACCATGTGCTGAGTGAGGTTCCCACACTGGTATTGTCTGAAATCCAAAGGCTAAGCCCTCCTTTGTGGTCTGCTTTGTATGCACACACTGACGTGTCAAACACATGACCAACTCAGTCATTCATGGCTGCCTTTTTTAAATCTGTCCTTACATGGTGGAAAAAAGAGTTAACTGAACTGGATTGAATTAGTGTGGCGCAAAATAAAATGTCTCTATTTATTGAAGTGTGGCACCAATTTGTGCTATCTCTCTCTTTGGACTGGTGTCCTCAGGTCAGACAAGATATAGAACAATACAGTTTGACTGCTCAACTGAGCTGCTGACGAGTGAGGGGATGCTGTTTTCAATCCGGTAGAAAATAAACCTGGATATGCTCATGGGGAAGAGGGAGTCTGTATGAACTAAACTCCAGAATTTAAGTTTAATTTTAGAAGAAGACCTGAGGAAGTTTGAAGGAGCCACAGGATCCTAAAGTACTTTTTAAACAGATTAAAAAGTATTTTTAACTCATGTGTGTAAACATATTTTAAAAAGATAAAGTGTCTTAACCGTAACACACTCAAGTTTTCAGGTAAAAGCATCAATATTTTTTTATCTGCAAATTCATTTAAAAATTCTGAAAAATGTTTACAACTAAACTCTATATAATTTAAAATATAAACTATTGTGCTTTTTAAATACTATTTTTATAGAAATCATTAACTTTAATATCACTTATTAATGTATCTTAGAGTAACGAGTAAATAATAACTGGCTAGAAATTACAGTCTGTTTTATACTAGTCTTCCGTACACAGGTACTAAAAACAAACCTGTCCCTATGAAGTGACCAACTTGATTGCTACAGTGGTGACTCATGCGTCTGGTGGTACTCAACAGGTTTCCTTCCTAAAGCAAACACAGTCTGTAAAGCAGAAAGCTCTAAGACAAGGGAAGAACTATTCAGAATGTTAAAGCACTTGGAAAGACAACTGACACCTGAGAACAAAGGCCTATTACAAGCAGATACAACTTTGTAACCCCCAGGCTTCAGGATTAGAAACCCTCCAAGCAGGAGGTTACCACTGCTTAGACTGTTCTTCCAAAGCTTAGGGAACATCTCACACTTCCTACTTCTCGGTCTAAACCATCACTGTTCAAACAACAACATTTATTTTGGCCGACAGCTTTGTGCATTTTCCATTTAATATGTGAATCCAAAGTACTGACAACTCCAGAGAGGTGCCACCTGGCACCAGGAGAAGCAGTATCTTCAGACACTGGTCAGAACTGTGTGAAGGAAGCAAGTGTAACTCTAAACCACCAAAGGAGAACTTCTGACAGTAATTATTTTCTGAGGTCCTTAAGTGATGGGAGAAGACTCTAGGAAGCTCGGCTTCCTTCAGTGGCAAGGGCAGGTGGGAGGAGGCGCTCCAAGAAGCCAGGTGCATCCTTAAACCTTTAACATGTATGAGACTATGAAAGAAATACGCTTCACAGCACTGGATTGGTATACTGGAGAGTAGATATGAACACCAGCCCTTGTAGCCCCACACCTCCAGCACAGCTTCTTTGATGATGAACTTCTTTTACCAGGCAATTACCTCACTTGCTAACCTCTCCTTCCAGTTCATCAATGGCTACCCTTTCTTTTTGAGACTCTTTTTCTGTTCAGCAAGCCAGCCTAAGTTTCCTCCTGAAGTCCCGATGCCCCACTCCTTGCCACCTTCCTCCTTTTGTCCTGGGAAATGCCAGCTATTTCCTGAGAAAGTGGCCAGACCTCTCTCTACTCCACCTAGATGGTTCACCTCTCCTGCTGCTTTAGCTGCTACCACAACATGGATGAATGGATGAAATCTTTTTCTCTACAAACACAACTTCTTTATCCTCTAGAACACTGGGCTTACAAATGTCTTGCTACAGACTCAGAACAAGACTACTACCTGCACCTCAAGGTAAATGTGCCTAAACTAACTACCCCTTTGCCTTTTCCATTAAGCATCTCCTGGGTACCCAAAGGGGAGCATCAGACCCATAAATCCACCCTTCTTGGGACTCAGCCTAGATCACATCTCCTTGCTCTCACGCATGCTACCTTTCTGATCATGGGACCACGGTCGCACCTCTGTTCATCCCATCTTACCCAATCTAGCCAAGCCTCTGTTGGCAATGGTGGTATCTCAGATGCAAGTCTAACCTCATGATTTAACTGTCAAAAACTCTGGCCTGGATATTCTGCTTGAATAATGACAAATTCTTAAGCCAAGTTTTCAATCCCACCACATTGTACTCAGCTATCTTTCCAGTCAGGATGGTCGGCTGAGGAAATCAATAGTAAGTCAATACAGTATCTGCCAACTAGACGGCAAATCCCCAAGGAATGGAGAAGACCCTTTTATAAATAACAAAATTTTTGTTACTTATATTTATATCTCAGAGAACACTAGTAGATTGTTTTCAGCTCTTTTCAAAATGGGGAGAAATATTCTGGCTTTATAGCTATGTCCTGGTCAGTTTTTGTCATCTTAACACAAGCTAGTGTCCTCTGAGAACCGGACACCTCTACTGAGATAATGCCCATCACACCGTCCTGTAGGCAAACCTGTGGGCACCTTCTTGATTAACAATAATCTTGGGGAGCCTGCTCACTGTATGTGGGCACCTTCTTGATTAACAATAATCTCGGGGAGCCTGC
>NC_022015.1:87405606-87411396 GCF_000317375.1 Microtus ochrogaster
TTCTTGATTAACAGTAATCTCGGGGAGCCTGCTCACTGTATGTGGGCACCTTCTTGATTAACAGTAATCTCGGGGAGCCTGCTCACTGTATGTGGTGCTGCCTTCTGGGCAGGTGGCCCTGGGGTACATAGAAGGCAGGCTGAACAAGCCACAGGGAGCAAGTCAGTAGGCAGCAAACATCCATGGCTTCTGCATCATTTCCTGCCTTCAGGTTCCTGCTTTGAGTTCCTGTCCAGCCTTCCCTTCATGAGCGATCATAGCTGTAAACTAATAGCCCCTTCCTCCCTAAATGCTTTTGGTTATGGTCTCTATCACAGCAACAGAGAAGAAAACCAAGAAAGATTGCGAATGAGAATTAGAATGTTTCAAATTAATGGACTTTCAAAAAAATTAACTCAAACGTTGGCTTACGGACACACAACCTGCCACAACTGTAGCTATTTGACCACAACACAAGTTAATCGACAATCCCCACCTGGGTAAACTCTAAAAGTTATTCCTGGGCTGCTTATTTCATGTTCCAGAGTGGTTTCAGACTAAAGGAGTTCTAAAAAATTGTTAACAGTCCTCTTCCCAAAGCTCAAAAAAGTTTTAATTGAAATAGCCAAAGAGATTCTTTAGTAAACGCATTTCCATTATAATTATGTCTGTTACACGGGCAAATAAAGCTGAGCAGACAAGATGAAACAGCATCTTTCTTTCTTTCTTGGAAGAAAGCAAGCAATATAGGACTAAGTCAAATTAACGACGGAACAGCTCTGCATGCTCTCCTGGGACTGGGCACACCACACACTCCAGTGACAAAACAGAGCTAATGCACAAGTGTCTGTGGGGATTAACAGCAATTTGCTTATTAATATTCTCGTGAGATATCTTTTAGGAGACCTCAGGGGCAGGACAATTAAAAACCGCGGTCAGTAACGCCAAAGGTCGTGGACAGCAGCTTTTCTATGGCAAATACTAGGTGCTGCTGGAGAACGGCCAGAACACAAACACCTGAAGACGCCTGCAAAAGAAAGGCAGGCTTCAATCAAGTTTATTAACTAATTATCTTCTCCTGTTGGAGAACAGTACTAGGAATTATTTTATGTCTTTAAAATGTCAGTACAACAGTTCACTGGCTCCCACATGTAAGTCCCATGGAGGCCAAACACCACTCCTTTAAAGCAAAGCCTCTCAAGTGGTTTTTTTTTTTTTTCTCTTAAGCACCCTTAATACAGAAGAAGAATAAATCCAGCAACACTCACACAACTTCCCTGGCGTGTCAAGATGAACTTGAAAGTTTCAGACATTTTACTCCATAATTTTTATCATGCCTGTCTTGAAGACCCTTCTGTCACTGAGGAAACGGTTTATCTCCGTGCTCCAAGGAAACCCTAGCCTGCCACTGCTAGTGCCACATACCCACCACTAGTAGTGGCTGTGGGAGGGAAAGCTGTCCCCTTTGTTCAGAAGCACAACAGGGAATTCGGACAGAGTAATGAAAGCAAAGTACCAACAGCCCCTCACTGGGCGGGTACACATCTCCACCTGCCTAAGGAAGCAAAGCTGCCTGCTCTTCTGGGGAGGTGTGAAGACCATCTGAACTATTGAGGAGCGGGAGGGGCATTCTACCATCCTCTCCACTCTTGGCCAAGACACAGATTTGCTGGCTGTGACTGAGACAAGTCCTATCTGAAGCAAAGCTGTGGTCCCCTGCTCCCCAGGAGGGCTCAGGTATTCAAGAGCAGCATACAGGGAGGGTTCATGCCCAGCACTCAAGGCCCTGCCACCTCTGCAAAGTCTTCCAGAAGGGCTGTCCACAGCAGTGAATTCTCAGAGCCTCTTCCCTGGTGACAAAGCCATGGGCTCCTCTGCTAACTTGGCAGAAGATCCCAGGCCGACAAGTCCAGCTTTAAGGCACACACAGTGACCGAATTTGCCTCAGCAGGACTGTAGAACTCCCTGTCTGCCCGTATAAACAAAACAAAAACAAAACAACAACAACAAAACACACTTTTCCTCTACAGACATATGGATAATTTCACTAGAAATTATACATTATTCTCCTCCACTCAGATTTTCCTATATGCTTCTTTATTTAGAAAACAGTTAAAACACGGACGTTCCCACTAATGCTGACATCTGAAGCTTCTTACGCTATAGAAATTTTCCCACTGCTGGGCTCCTTTAGGTTTTATGATGGAAACTGCTCTATGTCATACAATGTTGGGTTTGTTTTTCCAGCATCTAACAGTGCCTTTGAAATGTGGCCTCTCTGGCACTTTTGAGTTCCTGTGTCTCTTCCTACTCAGGCCCAGGTGGCAATTTCCTGAGTTTTCCTAAATAGGACCTGGAAACCTTACCCCTGTGCTGAAGAATGCTGGCTCTCTAGAGAACTAGGTGCTAAAATCAAACCACAACACACCAAGTTCCCAGTGAGCCAGGCCCGTGCCACCACCACCTCCAACCGCTGACACTTTAGACACACTGGGTCCCTGAGAGCCGTTAAAGCTTCTCCCTTTCCCCCAGCTCTTTCCATTCACCTATGCTTTGAGACTGTTCATTCCCCGCCCATTGTCCCCAGGCTGACTAACTCTGCCCATCCATACTACTGCACCTTCGGCTGCTGTCTCCTGAATGCTGGGCTGACACAGGGACAGCCCTGGGCTCATCTCGCCTGCCTACAGTTTTCATTTCCAGTAACACACCTCAACGGCACCATGCATTAGGGCAATTCCACATTCTGAATCTACCTGCCTACAGCACTGCAGCTAGACTTCTCACGTAGCCTTTGTCTCTCAGTAGCAATGGAGTACGTGTATGAGGAGCAAGAACAACCATGACCAAGTAAGGGCAATAATCTTCCTTCCTCCAGCGTGAAAACAAGCACTTTCTCTTGAATCCTGGCAGTCTAAAGGAATATTTTAATATTCCCAAGGGAGTAATATTTTAAGATCCTACTGATTCCTGTAAAATGACAACAATATAAGCATATTTAGCATTCAAATTCTCATTTTATAAGTTTTCTGTTCAATAACAAATGCTTATTATTTATAAAAACACAACAATAACAGAACAGTGGCAGGGGGCACATTGGCACTCCCATGGATTTCCTAAAGCAGGGCTCTTCTCAAAAGGAACTCTGAAATGTTGCAAATTCCCAATAAATGTCCTTCATCCTTCTTATTATGACAGCTGGAGCTGCCTTCTTTAATAAACTCTAATAATTTCTTCAAGTGGAGCACACATTATACCTGGAGTATCTCCATCTAACCTAGTTAGCACAGTCGGTATGTGTTCTGGAGATGCTGTGTCATGAGATCATGGCCAGAGTGCCCATTTCCAGTTATGTGTCCAGCACTGCCTTCAGCACTCTGTGTCCCATGTTAATCTCTTCCCCATCAGGTTACCTTATTTCACAGTGAAAGGCTAACGTACAAGGCCCCATAGCTTCCCACCAAAGATGTAAACCCAAACCTGACCTACAATTCTGAACTTGTACCTATCCCATAGTCCCTTCAAAATGTTCTATTTTCATAGTACACTGTGAAATCCTTTGCTGAAGAATCAAATATAACCCTGAATCAAAATGTAAATCACATTCAGTGTGATTTTAATTTCTCATAGCTTTAGACAATTCGTTTCTTTGAAGATAAAAAAAAATATGAAAACCATATTTATATGTCTCTCATAAACAAAATACATGGCTGGCTGGACACCAACTTTCTATGCTAAGCTCCCTAACAAAGCGTCCATGGTGTTTAAAGTTGAGCTGTTGCCCCAATAAGTGGAGTGTTGATAGTCTGCAGTAGCAAGCATATTTCCTCAGGAATGTACTAGGCAGAGAAGGACAGAAATGGAATACGGCTCCCTAACTCTAGCTAGAAAAGAAATAGTGAGATTGCTCAGTTTCTAATAAAAAACTAATAATGTAATAGTATAAAATCACTACTTAGAAACGATTCCTGTGAAACTTACCAAAGAGCCTCTTTTCCTGTTTGCTATACTTGTTTGGTTGTTTTTGAAACAGGGCCTCAGTATGCAGCCAAGGATGGCCTAAAACAAATGATGTCTGTGCCTCAGCACCTTGAGTGCTGGGATGACAGCTGTGTAGTACCACATATGGCTGTCTAAACACTTTCTATATGATCTTCATTACTGTTCACTAACGTGGATAGTTCTATCAACTCATTTCCCAATTTATAAAGTACATATTCAACTGTCACGGCAAGGCCAGAGACATCTGTCTTGAGGAAACCTTTCCCAAGTTTTCAGCACACTGAATTTCTCTTACTCTCCCTTTCCATAGCTAGTTTCCTGTACTTTTATAGGATATACTCTATTCTGTTGGTAACAGGTTGTTTCTTTCATGACCTTCCTAGCTGTTGGGGTACTAGGACCTTGACCATGCAAATCATACCCTCAAACCTCCATTCCTAACCTTAAGTGAAGATTTACACATGCTTGTGAAACCATATAGAAAATCTGGAGATACAAATTTTAAAAAAACCAGGCATGTTCAAGCAACAGTTATTTAAATGGTATTAGTTCCTTCATCAGAAAGATTTTCAAATGTAAAATAAGTATATAAAACACATTAAAACATTCAACACCTAACAAATACTTAACTATCTATTCATAATTATATAATATTATACTCAATATAATTCAAAGAGGAACAATTCATCTTTAAATAGTAGGTTCAAAGACATCTATGTCATATGCTCAGATACTACTGTTTCCAGAAACAGAGTAAATGAATACAGTAACAATTTTTGGTCTATTTTATACATCACCATTAGATATTTAGACAACCTGGCTATAGTAGTTACTACCATAAATACATAATGCATAAATACATTGCTTGCATTTCAAAAGGTAAAGCTTTATCATCAATAAAATGCAAACAGTATCAGGTGCTGGGATCACAGAGCCCAGCTGGAAATGTCCTAGGCACAGAGAGCAGAGGCCTGGCGAGGAGGCTGGTCGGGGTGTGCACAAAAATAAACGAGGGCTTTGGTGTAGGAAGCAATGCTATTCTCACAATGACAAACTCATGGGAGTTTAGAAGGGCAAGATTTGGAAAAGCCAAAACCAGTGGAAAGAAATGGGCACAGCACTATAACGATAAGATGAAGACATTTTAAATGCACAAATCTTTAAAGTTACTGAAATTTGCATTCTTGTGTTCAAAGAAGCCAAAGATTATTCAAGTGTTGGAAAACAGACTTGCAAGAGCTGTTAATGTTTTCATACTAGCTTCCTAGTTTTAATTCAAAACACAGTCCCTATTCTTGGGGGAAAAAAGACAAAGAAACACCACCTCATGAAAAAGAAAAAAAAAAAAACTAAAACCTCAAACCTCTCCATCGAGACTAACACCCTAAGTATAATTCAGAAACCATATACCTTACACTGTTATATGAAACAAAACAGTTTCAAAAATGTTGTATCTTGTCAAGTTGAAGACACATCATAGCCTGTGGAGTCAGTTCAAGGGATGAAGGACTTGCCATGCAAGCATGAGGACCTGAGTTCTGGTCCCCAGCACACTCACAACAGACAGGCGCAGTTCCAGAATGTGTGGGCACCTGTAACACCACTAGGAAGGCAGGCATAGATCTCTGGGGCTTGCTGGCAAGCGTGTCTAGCCAAATTGGTGAACTCTAGGTTCAGTGAGAGACCCTGACACAAAAAGTATGGTGTAAAGAAATTGAGGAAGATACCCAGTGCTGACCTACAGTACACACGCACACACACACACACACACACACACACAGAGAGAGAGAGAGAGAGAGAGAGAGAGAG
>NC_022015.1:87411496-87436441 GCF_000317375.1 Microtus ochrogaster
GCTCACATGCACACTCGTGCACATACACACCATATCATGACCACATCGGTTCCTTTTCTCCTCTTACCAATCCTTTGGTATTGTCTCACTCAAAGGGAGGAGAATGCACAAAAGTGTTTCTCGGAAAGCATCCCCTTCTCCACCCAAAGCAGCTCAATGTTCATAGATTTCTAGCCAGCAATCCCCAGCCTCAGGCATCCCCTTCCTGTTGTTTCCCTGCAGGCACTCCACATTAGCTCTGGGCTAAGGCACTAACCCCATCGTACACAACCCACCTTAAACTGCTCTGGAAGCCTGAGCACATTCAGTTAGTTCAGGTGACATAGCAGTGAGCCTCCTTCAGCAGGAGCAGGAAGCTGGGGCTCACATCTCAACCACAGCGCGTAAGTTTTCAAGTCTCCCCCCCATACATATTTCCTCCTCTAAGGCCTCACCTAACGTCTCCAAACAATGTCACCAACTGAAGACCAAGTGTTCAAGTATCTTAGCTAATGGAATACATTCTCATTCAAACCACCACACTCTCTCATATGGAAAATACTGAAAAGAAATAATGAAAGTATTATTTGATACCAGAGTTGGAATTCAGAAACATATTCATCTTGATGGCCTGTAGGAGCCATACTGAAACAGGTCATTAAATATCAGAAACCCATCAAATTTTAACCTTTGCCGGCATGCCGTAGCTTTTGACATTGGGACATGACGTCATCTACAAAGGCCATGCTCAAAACTACACAGTCAAGAACTTTCACCTTTTTGGTTTTGTGTCAGGCCACACTCTCTCAGCCTATATGGCCTGCGGCTACTAACTGGACACACCCACCAGAACACAACATGCTTGTAACAAAATGCTTGCCTGGGAGTTTCCTAAATCAAAACTCAGACACCTATATCAAAGTTTCATGGAAATAATCAGACCAAGTATTTGCAACTGGTGACAGCAATTCTGAGACCTGAGGAAGAAGAGAGCTGAATGAAGGAACCCAGGGTAGGGTGTTAAAACCAACAGTCCCTACCATGCTCTCCTCTCTGAAAGTCACCAGAGGAGCAAGATAACCTAGAATAGGAAGTTTTAGACAAGAAGCCACAAATGAAAAGCACACTCAACCAACGATGTTTAAAACAATTGAGAAATACACAATGTATGTCCTTCTGAAGGATTTCCCTCTAACTATAGTAAAGATCATCAACCTCCATCTAGCAAGTGCTTCTGTTTCTAGGATTTACAAAGAAATAATTATTCTCTCAAACATTACCTTCAACTAAAAAGCTTATGTACTGATTTATGAAAACCAGCATGCTGGGGTCATTGGAATGTAATCTTAATACTTTCCTGTTGGAAAGCTCCAGAGGATGCACAGGCTCCTTCTGCACTCGGTCATATCATAACGACCAGCTCTCTTAACTATCGGACTCACCACGTGCTATCCTGTGTCCAGTGCCTAGGAACTCGTTAATTACCTACACTATATCTCCATAGGTCTTGTTAATTACCCGTCTCCTGTCTCGGAGGACCTTGTTAATAACTTGTACAGTCTCTCTAAAGAGGTCCTAACAACACATTAAAATTAAAGATGCTTTTCTTTTAGCACCTGTCAAGTGCTGTAAATTGAGAAATTTTCACATCAGTTTATTAGCCTACAGTAGTTTTTGTGGGGGTTTGTGGCGTGTTTGCTTCCTTTTCTCTCACACATAATCTCTCTGTATCTTAATCTCTCAACTTAAAAAAATAAAGGAAAACTTAGCAAAGTTTGTCTTTTTTGTTACAGATCGTTTTTTGTTTTCATTTTTAAAGACCATAAATATCAACTGGCATTAGAAAGTTAGCAGAAAGATGGCATGGATGGTATCTGCAAATTAACCCAATGGGAGATGCGCCAATTAATGAGACCCATTATAATGAGTATTAGGATGACAAAGGGTAGAAAAGTTTCAAGTCCTCTCTGGGGAGTCACACAGAAGTTCCAGTCAGTGTTGTGGGAACTAATCACACCCATGCCTCTACTCCCAGTCACTATTACATGGGAAATCCTGTAAATCCCTGGCCACTAATGGATTGAGGGCTCTAAAAAATCATCCAAAGTTGTCATTCTCAGTCTCATCAACGAGACTGCAGGTTTTCAGACACAGAAATGATGTACAGACTAGTAGGCAAGCCATCTTCAGACAGATATGAAAGTAAGTCCTTATACAGAGTGAGGTTTACAATGCTAAGGAATGCTAAATTCACACACACACACACACACACACACACACACACACACACACACACACACACGTCCATAACGACATTGGAAAGAAAGATGTAACAACTATGAATAAGACCTTTTCTTTAGAATCACTTGGTTTTCTTTTTACAAATAAAATAGTCTATTTTAATGGGCATGTTACAGCTTCCTGATAATGGCTACATGCAACAGTTTACGGTGATTCTTGGTCTATGCAAGTTAGACACACTTGAACATACATCTGAGTTATTTTTTGTAGCTCCTAAGAATGATGTGACCCAATCACAAATAGGAAATGAGCAGTTAAAGGCGGAAGGAATAGAAAGCTACCTGATCCCCAAAGGATCCTGTCAAGTAAAACTGCAAGATATTAATGATAAAAACGTCTTCACCTTAGACACTATTTCCATACTTTTGTAAAAACACTTGGTCTGAGCTCATTGGCTAGGAGGGCTAGGAAGATTCTTTGATGACCAGATACGAGTGAAATATATGACATAATAGAATGAAAAATTTCAGAAATAAAATTTAAAGCTCACTACCAAGTTATCATCCAGCAACTGAGCAAGGGCTTCCTGGAGATCAGAGCTGCAGTGAAGCAGAAGGGAAGGAACGCAGGCAGACCCACGTTTCCAGGACAAACGCAGAAGGCCTCCCATTACTTCTTGCTCTCTGACTTCACTAGCTCTTCACATGAAGCAGGTTTTTACTACTTGTGTCTTTAAACGCTCAAGATACCATCCTGGTGGCACAGGTCCATAATCTCAGCCACTCTGGATGCTGAGGCAGAAGTGTCACCATTGCAAGATCAGCGTGGCCTGTGGTAAGCTCAAGGCCACCCTGCGCAACTTAATGAGACCCTATCTCAAGGGAAAAGTAAAAAGAGGGCTGAGGAGTACCCGTGGTAGAGTACCTGTCTAGAACAGGAGACAAAAGTGGTTTCTGTTGTTGTTTGTCTGTTTGCTTGTTAAAGTAAGACAGGAAGTAACTGTCTCCATGGAATTAAAGAATCCCTATAACTAGGAGGAGGCCTGACATTTTCCCAACCTCCTCAGGAAAACACACATCATCTCCTCAATTGACTACAAATGCTTTCTGAGTCACTGATCACAACTGATGCCAGGTTCCATCTGTCCCCGACAAACATTTCATCCCATGTACCCATAAACACCAGACACAGGTAAGGCTTGTCTGCTCAGGTTCCTCTTACCTATTCCAACACACGGAATCTCCTAATTGTCTGAGGATCTGTTTCAGCCAGGCTGTCTTCCCTGCTGAGTTCTCTACCTTAGGTAGGGTCCATTCAAATTTCTGTTCATCAGCTCCACACCCGACTCCCAGCTGTCCAAACTGAATATGTATGACTAGAGGGATACAATTTAGTTCAGCAAGTTTAAAACCTGACTGGCCATTAGTGGGAAGTTCTTAAAACACGGATTTTCCTTCAAGGCACACTGATGAAAAGATTCATACTTCATGTGAAAGGAAGTCCAACAAACCACAGTTTATAAACAAAATGAAACAGGAGCCAGGGCTGATTAGCACTGGCCCACATGAGTGGAGGCCAGGGTTGGGGGCTGTATCACAAATAATAAAAACCCAGAGACAGAATATTGGGGTTTAACCCGAAAACCAGAAAAGCAAAGCAGCCAAGCCACTAGAGAAATCTTCCCTCTACCAAGGCTGGGCTACTGCAGACTAAGCAGGCACAGCCTCTCTCTCCTCCAACTTTGTATTCCCTCATGTGCCTCCCTAGTACTGGGATTAAAGGTCTGAGGCACCACCGCCAGGATCTGTTTCTGCATTGATCTCGTGTGTAGCCCAGGGTGGCCTTGAACACACAGAGATCCACCTGCCTTTGTCTCCCAAATCCTGGGGTTAAAGGTGTGTGCCACCACTGCTTGATCTCTAGTGGCTTAGTTTTGCCCTTCTGATCTTTATGCAAGCTTTATTTATTAATACATAAATAAACTATCACCACCACTGGCATGACGCTCAAGAGACTACCCTAAGACCCAGACACATGCATCTGATAGCAATTCCAACTCCTCTACAAATCTGAACAAATCCAAACGAGGGAAACACCAGGATTCTACTCCAGAGAGCAAGAGTTATTAGCATTGTGAATGGTTTTTGACTCCTCTCCTGCCTGAGTCCAGGGAAGGAAATGGCATATGGCTTACAGCACTCTTGGGGTAGAGGCAGAGAAGCCACTAAGGAAAGGTGCTTCCCGAGGTGAGTAGGGTGCTAAGCAAAAAGAAAAGCTGGGTAGTAAGAAAAGGCTAAACACTGGTAAGCCTTAACATTCAGAAAGTGTTTAGAACTGCTGTTTGGACCCACACTTCTTCAGCATTTCTGACCTGAGCTTTCTAAAGCAGAACGGAAGGCACCTTGACCCACGGCTCACTTAGAAAGACAAATACCAGTAAGTGTGACTGCATGGGAGCATCTTATCACTCAGTTCTGAGAGCGTCTGTCTTTCAGAGTCCAGCTGGTTGTTTCAGATCTCAACCCTTCCGGGGTCCAGGCTCATTTCTGCTCAGCGAGTATGGACGTCAGCACCCTATGTCTGGAAAAGGTCAGGAGATAAAGTGCAGTGTGGTCATGCATACCTGTAATTCCAACAACGGAGAGGTGTTTGAGGCCAGCATGTACTGCAGAGTGAAGGCGTGGAAGTTGAGAAAACAAAAGGCCAGAGAATAAATACTGGTTCTATAGGGCATAAGACACATATTCAACACACTCGTTCTAGCACCAAAATGCACACACAGATGAGCATGGCTGACATTTACAGAGAGAGTCAACAAGACAGAGGTGACCACAAATCCCTGGTCTAGGTGACAAGACAATGGGGGCAAGCAGAAGCTGCAGAGAAAGATGCTGACGTCGCCTCTGTACAGAACCACAACAGTAACATGCTGACTGCAGAAAACACAACAAACTGGTGGCTCAGGAAGCACTCGGGTGTAATCTCAATGCTTGGAAGGTTTAAAAAGGAGGAGCTCAAATCCAGCCCATCCTGTAATACACAATGAGACTCGGTCTGAAAAGTAACATTGATTGGGTGAACACATCTGCCCATTTCTACTTTTCAGACCATTTATGATCTGTTTTTAAAAAACAGTTATGTATCTGTAGATGTCCCTTGCTTGGGCCCTGTCCCACAAAGGTCTCTGGTTCCTACCTACTCCCTCAGCTGTCACCCCCTCATACCTGCTCCTGTGGAGTTCCTGCCTCAGGCCTGCTCCGGCAGAGGTAAGGATGGGACCTGCTGAGCTCTGGCCAAAGGGACAAATGCAGACTCATGACTCCAGTGCTAGCATGTGACAACACACTAAGATGGATGGCCCCTACCTCTCCATGTGTGCCTCACTGATCTCTGAAGAAAAATAACAAAGGCGGCACTACAAGAAGGAAGAAGCCTGGCTCCAGAGAAACTATGTGGGGGATGAGAGACCCCACTCTCCTCTCTAAGAATGTCCCTGCCGAAGCCACTGAGATCTGGAGTTACTAGGATAACCTAGCCTTACCTACCCACATAGACACTAGAAATGTTTGCTCGTCATAAATCTTAATTAGTGTAAAATTCAGCTTTTTTAAATTAGTCCTGAGGACATAACCCAAAACCGTGGACACACTAGGCAAGAACCCTTACCAGTGAGTACATCTTTGCACATTTATTTAAACTTTTCAGTTATGAAATGAGATCTCATTAAGTTGCTCAGGCTGCCTCAACCCCCTGACTGCTGGGCTAATGGGTGTATCTGACACACTTCTTACTCTCTTAGATTTTAAAGAGTGTTTATGTAAAAAAAAAAAAAAAAAAAAGGACACACTGACCTTCTTGGATCCATTTTCAGTCTATGAGGAAGATCTGCACAGCTCACACTAGGCTGGAGCAGCAGAAAGGCAGACGAGAACCATTTCTAGGGCCTGATTTGCTGCCATGTGTGTGTCCAAAGTTTCTAATGTGGACTGTCTGCTAAGCAACACACTGGAGATCGCGGTCAAAGAAACGAATGAAATGCAGGCCCTGCCCTTAAATTATCATGAGAGTGGGAGGCAAGAGTAACTGCGGCATTCCCTCAGTAGGCCGCAGTAGAAAATGCCAAGCCTGGAAACCACTATTGCTCTCCAGCAGTGTGGGAAAGGCTTCAGGAAAGCCGAGCAAGGTACCAGGAAGAACATTCCAAGAGTGAACATCAGTGAGGAACCTTGCATTCTGCAGAATCAGCACAGCAGGCAATCTGGCTAATTTCCTCATCAGATTTTCACAAGGCTACAGGAACAATCTCAAGATGCAAAATGAAATGTATTTTGTGGTTTCCAATGTGTTTTTTTTTTAACTGAAGCAGATGTTACATACACAAAAACTAAAACCTTTGTAACTTCTAAGAATTATGTTCTTAATTACTGAAGGTAAAGAGACATAAAGAAAATTCTTCAGTTCTAGTCCCATGCTTAATCACTTAGAGGCTACTGACATAGTTCCCTTGATCCTACAATCCTAGGCATGTCAGTTCACAACCAGTTTCATGACAAGGTACTGTGCTTTGAATTGACTCAGTAGTCTCAAAACCAAGGGTCTCAAAAGTCCAGAAGATCTCTAAGTAAGTTTTACTTAACATACTGGAAAAAGAATTCTTACATGATCAGTGTAGTATCAAAAGCCCTGGTCTGGAGGATGCTTGATCCAGCTGAGGGATGATACCGCAGGACAGGAATTCTGGACACACTGCTGGCAATATCCTCTCAGATTCCACCCACACTAAAACTGCTGGCTGTAAACTTGGAACTGCAGCCTTTTTATTCGTCCATTTATATCCCACTGTTTTGTATGTTAACTGGAGCCACCCATTAATTACAAATGTTTTAATTTGTTGGAAAGATGACTGTTACAGAAAGAGATTTTCAGGAATGTATGTTTTGTCCTCATGCCTATACCCTCATAAACACAAAGAAAAACATCTTAAATTGTTTTAAAAGTCTATTCTTATATACTTGTAATCATAGAATTTAGAATACAGTCCTAATTTTGATAAAAGTAGTATTAATATTAAGTACAACAGAATGAAGCTGAAATATACTGAAAGCCATGGCAGCCCAAGGCATTAAAGACTTGAGAAGCCTTATTTTTCATATGATAGCATAATTTTGAATTTTTGTTTTCTAACTAGTTCCCCTTTTGTTACTTTTCACTGACTCTAAAATTACCTGGATTAGCCAATCCCTAAGTTACCTCGAACAATTGTTTTCAACAATTTCCTACAAAGATAAAAATGTTCTGAAACAGATGAGACACACTCTATCCACTCCTGTCCTTAGGGATTCATGAAGTATGAAGGAGACTACACTAAGCATCACCATGTTATAATAGCACATCAACACTGTGAACTCTCCAATGGACTACCGATACCACAAAATAAAAATTTGTTTCTCTGAATTATCGTCTATAAACATAGAGAATGAATATCTTTTTTCTAAAACTACAACAAATCCCCATTAATAAAAAGAAAACAAATCAACAAAAAAATGAGCACTTCCCTCTGGAAACTTTTAAGAGCAAGAAAGGCCCAAGAGCAAGGCCTACCCAAGTGGCCTTGAGGCTTCATCTTCTGTTTGTAGTGGGACAGAACACAAAGCACTAATCTTAAAGAAAACAATACAGGACAACACATCAAACAAGACAGAGGTTACCTGTCTCTTACCGAAAACTCCTGGGATCCAACATGCTTTAGAGTCCGGTTTTAGAACAGCTACATAGACTTTACATACAAAAAGCCTAAATCTGGAATGTTCCACATCTGAATCGCAAAGTTCCGTTCATAATAAAGGCATTAATACCGATGCCATATTTCTACATAAAACTGGACCAGTCTTCAATCAAGGATTTCAGTCTGAAGTGATGATTACCTATTGGTTCTCTATTTGGCGCCTGGCTTTGTACTATGCACTTATTTATGCATGATTTGCCCTTTGCCTCAAAAGATCGATTTATTTGTGTTCTTCTCCTCAGAAGATGTAGATGCTGAAATCTAGAGGTCATAGGATTACAAAGCAAGAAATCCCACTCAGGTTTATATATTACACATTACAACTCGAGGAAAAGCTCCCAGTATGTGGCAAACACTCTGCTTCTACTGTGTTCTTCCACAGTTACTGAAGTTTTAAGGTTATCTTCACCTTTGCTTGAGGTTCCTGTACCAGGCCCTCCATCAGTCATGTCTGCACAACTCCTGACTGCTGGAGTAAGCAGCAGTACATATGGAAGGACCAATCTTCATCAGCTGGTTACATCTATGGCTACTTGTCATCTCAGGGCTCTGGCCACCAGATTCCAGAAGATATTCATGAATAAAAGCTATTTCTGGTGAGCCATTTCATAAGGACAGTTAACATTTATTACGACAATATTAACACTTCAGCCAGCATTTGCTAAAGAACAGCATGTTGACTGTTACTGGCCCACTAACACTCTCCAGACAACACAGGATTTAATCCCTAGGAAGTACCTAGAAACACATTTCTGGATTGAATTCATACCCATGATTTATTCACTCTCACTGGGTCTCCTCAAAAGCCAGGCTGTTTTCTTCAAGAGCTATCTATGGTGGCTTCTGGGCTCCCATGGGTAGGGGCAGACTAGGGTAAGAGGAAGAAGTCTTTGTCCTTCCAAAGGTAAAACATTCAATTCTAAGGACACATACAAGCAACAATGTGTAGGTCTATGATGAATTGCTAGAAAAAAATAGGTTAAAAAATAAAATGAATATAAAATATTCATGCATTTAAAATAAATATTTATTACTTTTAAGTACAAGGTTCCCCAAATGAAACACACCCCTCCTTGGTGAGCTTACCTTGACGATGACATTATAGTTGAAGCCCTGAATTTTGCTGTAAACGGATTGGTTGATTCATAATCAAAATAGTCCTGCCGGTTTTCATTAAACGCACTAGGTGATTTTAAGTCACAGGGGCTATCAGATCCCCCATTGTTCAGCTTCTCAGATCTTCTACTATCTTTCTTCCCGGTCACTCTTTCAAAGAGGCTCACTTTCTCTCTTTTCTCTCTCTTATTTTCTTTCCTTATTTCAGCTGGTTTTGAAAATAAATTCACACTGCTGTCCCAGGGCTCACTGCTTTCTTCAAATGGATTCTTCTTCCTTGGCAGTGTTGCAAACTTTTGGGGTAACGAGGCAGTCACGTTTGTAAATGGGTCACTCTGTCTTCCAAAGGAGGGTTCGCCTTCATCCACAGTGCTGCCACGCTGGTTCAGTTTAGAAGTATCAAAGCTTAGTGTTCTTCGGTGTGGAGACTTGAGACTCCCTACAAACAGGTTTTTTTTTTTTTTGCTATTAGTAGGTGATGGGTGACATATGCTATTACACTATCTGACACTTCTGCTGCCTCAGAATGAGAGCAATTAGCTAAAGATATTAACCCTCAAAATAGTCAAAACAATCTTAAAATTAGGTGAGGGATATTATGAAGTAGATAGGTAATACAGTGTATTGTGAGGCAATTAGTATCATACTGCTTAGAAACCAACATACAAGAAAAGTACAAGGTCAACCCAAAGGACCTGCTGTCAATGACCATGCTGGCAAGCCTTAAACTTTTCCATCATTAGAATCAAATTTACTTTCCTCTGGATATAGATATTCTTTCTAGGAACACGTAAACAGAATGGAATACACACTGCACTGCTTTTTGTTTTGTTTTATGGTGTGTATGTGGATGTCTGTGGAGGCTATAAGGCAACCTTTACTGTCATTCCTCAGGAACTACCCATCCTGTTTCTTGAGACAGGATCACTTGCTGGTGTGGAATCTGTCAAGAAATCTAGGTTGGCTGGGCAGGGAACCCCAGGGATCCACCTGCTCCACCTCTTGGGCACAGGATTACAAGCCTGCACCACCACCTGCCTTGCCTTTTGTATGTGGGTTTTGGAGACCGAACTCAGGTATCCATGCTTTCAAGGCAAGCGCTTTACCAACCTAGCACTGCTACAAGCTTTTGAAAAGGAGAAATGACAGAGGAAAAAAAAAAAAGGCCAGGCCATAAGAGAAGATTAGGATTCATTTCATTATCACCTATACTATAAACACAAATACACAAAATATAGGGAGGATAAAGAAATAAGTGCCACTTACCGCTTTCTGGAACAACTCCAAAGGAATCTATCTGGCGACTGAGAAGATGTGTCGGACCAACAGCACTGGATTTCAGTTTCTCACAAGATAAATGGGACCCAGTTAAATCAGACATAGAATGGGCAGATGAGAGCCGCTGAGGACCCAAAAGAAAAGGCTTTTTTGGTTTAGATTTCATCTGTATTTCACTGCTTGGAAATTCAGTACTGGCATCAGGCATGTGCGTGCTTGGAACGATTGCAGAAGATGTATCAGAAAATGTCCCGTCATTTTTTCTACCTTTCATCTTATCTTTTAATTTTGCAAAAGGCGATCTTGTCTTATCCTTCATTGATAAGTCAAACATACTTGCTGTCATATTGTTTCTCATAAACTGAATATTGACCTTTATCTCACCCCTGTTTTTGATTCTCTTTCCTTGTTTGGATTCTAATCTGAACCACCTTCAAAAGAAGAGAAAAAGTTGGTTGTAACATATAATGGTAATAGCAAACTCTGTTATATCCAGGCATATTTTTAAGTAAAGTGACTAACCATCAATCTACACATTGAATAAGAACGAGTTAACCACAAATTTCTAGTTTAACTCATTGTTTAAAAAGAAAACAAATCAAACAAACAAACTGGTCCTAGTTTCTGTAGAGTGACACACACCAAAGGAATGTGCCTTCGGAAAGTATATAAAGGGTTTTAGATAAACTTCCCCCTCATAATTCAAAAATCATCATCAAAAATTCTTATCAACAATAGCTAATTATGCTTCCATATGGGACAAGTGTTACTAATGGCCTAAGGTTATGTTTAACATTCAAAGACACTGAGCCAGGAACTTATAAATTCACCACTCCTTAGTATTTCTGAGTACCATAAAATGACAAATAATGATGACATTTAAAAAATACTTAATACCCATTCCAAAATATGACTTATAGTAAAAGAATTATATAAATAACTGGGATAATACATAGTGTGCTGATCATTAAAACTCCAAGTACCAGCACTTATATTCATATAAAATGGATCTAACTAAGCCTTTTCCTGAATAAATTATGAAATGGGAATAAAATGTAAGGAGTGATAAACAACAAATCTTGTGAAGTTTTCAAAGAATAAAAAGATCAAATAATTCCTGCCAGAAAGCTATTGATTCTGCTAAATAAAAAGGACTTTACAAACAAAGCAGGCCCCGGCTTTCAGGAACTTCCGTCCTGCATCACACAGCCAATTTCCAAGTGAACTATATAAGAAGCAGGATTTATGTTGGTTTTGTTTATAGTATTTTTATCCACCAGGAATCTTCCAGTTGTTGGTGTCACCAGCGGTCACTTCACAGGGCAAACAGCCTGAACCTGCACACGCTCCCCAGTGTTCTCATCATCAAGCCACGGAGTCGGATCCCCTTTCTGAAGACATGCTCCTGTTTTAATACAGCTTGAGTAGAGTCCAATGAATTTTACTACAAAGCAACTCTGACCTAATTTTATATTACTTTTTTTTCTTGTTGTTTGCCAACAGGATAGCTAAAAGACGGCTGAATTTACTGTACCTCAAGCCAAAGACTGGCACACAGACAGGACAGAGAGCCGACAAACAACCTGTATCAGCTCCACGAAGGTGCCATGCTTCCTTATTGAACTGGAATGACTCAATCAATTAAGACATATCATACTGATGCCAAAACAAGCTATTTCCTACAATAGAACAGTTTATGATAGAAGGCCCTCCTAAGACCCTGAACTAAGAAAAGGTTAAACAATGGTAACATCTAAGCAGGATGGGAGTAAGAAAGCAGCAATGAACTGCAGAATGGAACACACCAAACACAAGCATGAGCTCTCAGAACACCTCCAAATGAGGCAAAGCTATACATCCCGGAATTAACTTAGAGTTCTGGAAAAGAGAGCCATTTTCAATAGTCTGAGAAATTCTTCTGATGGGTGATACCCGAGAAATACTCTAAAATCTCAGGCTATGTGAAAAATGAGCAAACACTCTTTATAAGAATGCACCTCGCCACGCACACACAAACAAGCAACAAAAGCATGTATGTGGAGTTTACAACAATTTGATAAAACCCAAGTCAAGGACAATATATCAATGGTCCCCAAAATGGAAGGGGGCAAAAGGTGGTCAAAACTCACAGAAGTTTGGAAATAAGAGCAAATGAATTATCTACTTTAACACCCTTATCTGGGGATGAAGAAACTGAGGCCGGGAGGATGACAAGCCATTTCCCCAAGTCAGATGGAAACCAATGAGGAAAACATCTAAAGCTGATGAGAAACATCTGCAGAAAATACAAGCTCGTTCTTACTTGATGAAGCACACGTGTTAATAAGGTTAACCACATGGCTGCCACACGTTATGGAACACTGTATTTAACCAGAAAGTGGGGGGGGAGGGGCGGGATTTCTCTCATCCAAGAGCGCTCCTTGAGGAAAGCTTGCTTTACACTAAAACGTCACTCTACTTTTTACTTTTAGAACTATTTTCATAAAATCAGTAAGAGTCAATTCCAAACACACATGCCTTGCACCATTTTGGTTTTACTGGGAAACTCTAAACACCTATGCAAGCTTTAAAGAATAAAACAATGCATTTGAATCCAAGTGTAAATGGATTTTTTTCCCTTTCTCCCCCTATAGAAACAAAACAACAACAAACAAAATGAAACCCTGCAAAGAACTCTGATAAACACACTGATTTAAAGGGCAGGCCTGACAAGTAACTTTAGCTATTCTGTTTTGAAACTGACCTTAATGAGAACTTCAAGAATCCTGGAATAGTGTTTGTTTTCCCAGGCTTCAAAGGGACAAATGAAGACACAGCACTTGGGAGTTGCTGGATTAATGCCTATTCTTCTCCACCTCTGGAGTGCTGGGTTGTAATGGTATATGGCTTCTGTTCAATTTTCAGTGGGCACAGGTCCATGTCCAAACCTGCCACACATGTGGGAATGATTCCCAAGCAATCGGTGCTGTGTGGTCAGAAATGGGACAGGACTGGCAATAAGGAGGCCAGAGGCCAGGAGGCAGGTGCAGTGCAGGCAGGCAGGCAGACACGCAGACAGACAGACAGACAGACAGACACACACACACACACACACACACAAACACACACCCTAAAATCTACATATGTCCAACTCATACCTAACTCTAGGTACTCTGATATTATTAATTTTTGAGAACATTAAGAAAAAAGACACCACCAACTTAGCTTATTTTTAAAAAAATCAATGGATATTTCATAATAGCATCAACGAGTTTCCCATTCTATGATTAAACACTGTGCTATTTCCATAAATCTTATGCCAGAACCAACCCAGACATCTATTAAAAGAAGGCAAATGCAAAAGTTCTCTGCTCAAAGGATTTGACTCAAGCCCTTCCACCTTCATATATATATTTGAATATATTCAAAGTAGAAAACTAAGTTAAAACAATTTTAAGCACAATACTATTTGCCTCTCATGGCACAACTGGAAAGTGTAAACACGGTCTTTTCACTATCAAAAAGTACAAAGTGTCACACCCAGCAGTTCCACGGGACATCTCAATCAGCTGGTAGCCTTCATCACTCATTCCACTTTTCCAGAAAGCCCTTGGGAATATGCTGACAAGATTTAGCAATGTGCAGAATATTAAATACCTTTCTTTTAATACACTGGTGGCTCAAATCTGTCTCTTACTGTGCCACATGTGCAGCTGGGCTAGAAAAGGAAGCTATTAAATATATTAAAAACCTAGAAATATTACCAATAAAGATGCCTCATCAAATACACAGTTCCCATTTAGTCACCCACACAAAATATTAAGGGCTTAATACCATGTGAAAATCCCTTTGGATGCAGTGACATCACAGCTCCGTTGAGAGCATTTCAAAGCATCCCCCTCCAAAAGCTCTCCTTAGTTTTATAGACAGACTGCAATATTAGAGATTGTTCATGGTCTACTTTATTGTAACTGCAGAGCTGCCAAAGATAGAAATAAAACAAGAAATTGTAAAAGGCTATTTCGTTCTCAGGATCTTTGTATACACACTTGGGCCTACTTAAATTTGGAGAATTTACATTTGAGAGGTCTGTAGTATATTATCATTAATATTAAAATTACTGTTTAAAGCATGCTAAGAAATCTGAAGCTGTGGATACTTAAAAGCTCAGAGTCAAAACACTTTATAGAGCTTATACAAAATCACCCCCAAACTGAAAATTTGGGACAAATTATTTGGTTATTATTCATTTTCATTTTAAATATGATGAAAAAACTTTCAGAAGAAAGTAAAGGCTACTTGTTAAATATCAAGAAGTTTAAAATCATTAAATATACAACTTAAACTTTTTCTCCTCTCCTCATTGAATATTTACCTTTTGTTCTTCTTGTATTCCTAGTATTTTACCTTACATACACTAAGTCTTAGATAAAGACTTGATTCAAACGAAACAAAAATAATTCCTATTAAGTGAAGTCTGCTGGCAGGTTTTACAAGAAAAAAAAAGATGACTATTGTTTAAATGTAAGAAATCAACATGAACTTAAAATTACCATTGTAAAAAGGTGCTCTGAAGAGTAGATAAACCTGCACCAGGACTGGAAAACAATGGAAAAGTGAAGTCCTCTGGTGAGTTCCATCCTCCCTCCTCTCCTCAAACTCATCTCAGTGAGTCTTCAGACCAGGAAAGCATGTTACGTTAAAGATGCAAGAGACCCACCTTTCCAAACACGCTACTAGTTTCAGCCTAGTACATATCCTGGTGTTGATGTGTATTCTGGTTTCTTAAGTCTGTCTAACTGAGGCTTGAAAGTTCTGTTTGAAAAGCCATGTTTTCATGGAACAAGCCATTAAATCACTGCATCGCCAGACTTTAATCACTGTCTCCAATCTTACAGCGGTTAATTCGGTCTAAACACACCAGCCTTGCCGATCTGATTCTTTAGTAAACAATAGCCCCACTATACTGCAGATTCAAAGAGGAAAAATGTCAGTGGGCTCAAGACTGAAGATGTTTGTGCAGACTTCCAAAACTTTTTCCCCCCTTTTAACAACTTTCTGCTCTATCAAGAAGTACTGACCCTGAAAACTGGTGGGGCAAAAATAAAGGCCAACTGTTTACAATGATGAAATACAGAGTTCTAAAATCAGGAACTTATCTTTTGACAGCCCTTATTAGTAATTTATCTCTTAATAGTGCTCAGCAAACATAGACCATAGACCATTACATGCATAGATTTAATCTTCCAATTTTCTAGTTCATGCTCTAGGCCTCTTACTAAAAAGTATTTCTTAAAATCCACTATACTGTATCCCATGATGAGCTGCTTACCTCACACAGAAATGAGAAAAATAACAGATCACTAATAACTCTAATATATATATATATATATATATATATATATATATAATTTCACAGCAAAGGGTATTTTTCTTCAAAGTCATGCAAATAGAAGTGCTTAAAACTGGATCTTATTTCAATTCCAAAGACCAATGCCTCAAACATACTATGTTCAAGAACAAGTACATCCATATATTTAAGTGCCCAACATTCAAGACAAATTATATAACTTACTCTGTTTTCCTTCTTTGTTTGTCCTCAAAGATGTCATTGAGATTGATTGCCACCTGCCCTAAAAACTTATCCAGTCCCACTAGGGACCTGTGCATCACTATAAGAAAAAGAATGTATTTCTCTGGGTTGCCCTGCATAAGCAACCCAGGCAGCTCAAAGGAGGCCTCCTCCTTCCAGACCGGCTCCAGTGTTTTCTCTGCTACGGATGTAGAGTACTTTTCTTTGCCCAACTGAATTATGGTGTATGTGTCATTGGTGCCACTTTTGCCTTTCGGCTTCAGGTCTTTAGCTTGGAGCACTGTGACCTGCACGTGGGTTGGAAACCACTTTTGGGCTTGCTCGGACAACATCATTCTGGGATTTTGTTTTTTGTCACGTTTTTCGGTTTTGTTGTTGGTTTTTTTTTTCCTCTGCAGAGTTCAGAAGTGCAGGCAGTGCCCCTCCCGCAGGGAGAGCCCGATTCCCAGATCAATGCATCCTTCAGGGCACTACAGCAAGCCTGAAGGGAATGGGGGGGGGGGGAGGTTGCCCCAAGATCCCTACGGGCTGATGTCAAAATGACCGGCGCGGACGGCCGGGGGACGCCGCCGCTGCGGGGGTCCCTTTCTCCCGCAGAAGCACAGGGGTCCACATCACCTGGCCGCCCTCCCGGTCCAGGCCTCCGCGCGCAGCCGGACGCCGCCTCGCGTCGCCACCGTCCCCGGGCCTGCGCCCCTGCGGCCCGGCCTCCGCCCCGAGCGGCCCGGCTCCTCCTCCGACCCGGCTGATACGAACCGAACCGTTGGCGGCCCGCGGGGCCTGGCTCCCTCCGCCCGCGCAGCCTCGCCTCGGCTCCTCCCACCCCCGAGAGCGGCGGAGGCCTGGGCGAGCGGGGCGGAAGCCGCCGCCGTGTCCTGGATCGGGACGCGGGGGAGACCCCGGCGGCGGCACGGGGCGAGGCCTGGCTCGGGGGGACCCGCGGCTCCTAGCGCCCGGCGCGCGGCCGCCGCGCCACTTCCGGGTTGGCCGTCTCCTCCATGTTGAGCCCGGGCTGCGCGAGGGGCGGGACCGGGCGGGGTTGGGGGTTAGCGCCGCCCTGGTTGCCGTGACGACGCGGCGGCGGGGTGCGGGACGCGGAGGCTGGGGCGTGTGCCCTAGACCGTGGGCGCCGGGGCGCAGGCCTGGCGGTTGCTGAGCTCGCTCGGGATGTGTCAGCGCGCCCAGGCCGACAGCAGGATTCTGAGAGGCGGCACTGGGTCCTGCACAACGCCTGCACTTGGGAGAAAACCAGTTTTCATATTGGAAAGCCAGACTCTGTCTGGGCTGTGTGCTCTGTGCCTGGCCCGGCCCTGGTGTCCTTAGCTAGTGATGCCGCAGATAGCTCTTCTTCAATGGCAGATGCACACTTCATCCAGCTAGTCTCCATCCGTCTTGAAGAGGAAACTTTCTACTGCCTAAAGGGACCTCCTGAGCACAGCCGGAAAGCGAAGGGAGCATATAGATTCCAAAGCTACCATTGCTTCATAAAGATCATAGACTCTTTGGGGTGGCATCAGAAGATCTGGTTCTGTCCCCCGTGCCGGCCACCATGATTCTCTGTGAACTATTTAGTCGTTTTCGTTCCCTGAGTCCCACTTTATACACCGATGAAGCACGTCTCTCCATGGTCTCCAAGCTAGGTTGTGAGCATGGTGTCAAAAGCATTCCTTGAGCATTCTTGAGTGCTCCTAGAGACCAAGCCCCTACTTCATGGGTAGAGAGAACTATTGTGTGATCCTAAGTGGCGCTTTCCCTCCAACACTGTGAATGTCTGCCGTTCCTGCTCTTTCTATCTCAGGAGACACTTAGATACTACCTCTGCTGACTATTTCCATTCATGTCAACCTAGGGAAATTCTTAAATTCTTTGGACTGCCAGGCACTATGTCCAGCCTGCGGCCAACAATAGCTATGAATGTGGCCAAACACATTATAAACTTACTTACATCTTATGCAACTATTTAACTTCATTGTGCTGTTCTCCAGGGAGAACTTTGGAGAGAGATGACCACATCTTGTAGCTATGTCAAAAGGATGGACATTCCTAAAGGCCTTCAGAGAACTAAGCATTAGTAGGCAAGCTAGCCAATCTGTTATCTAAATGCTTTTTCTCCCTTTACAGGACTAATTTTGAGAAATAAAACAAATGATAAGTTGGAATGTGCTTTTTCAAACTTAAAATGGCCATAAACTATAAAGTATTGTGTTTCCTATTTTCGGGCAAGTTTTAAATTTTCTCTTATTTCCAGGCAGAGTTTCCAACCCTGGGAGACAGTGTTTGAAAGGCCATGTGTGCAAAGAACACATCACACAGAACAAAACCATCACACTGCGTGCATCGCATCTGGATCCCAGAGTGGACAGTTGTCAAGTTTGAAGGAAAATATTCTCGGGGTTTTGTAAAGGGTGCATTGGAGCAGTCAGTGGTAGAATTTCACCAGCATCTCTAGAGAGAAATAATTTGACACCTGAAACTTGCAGAAAAACACAATAAGCATCTTGAAATCCAATTTGATTAAGTTTAGAAGTTTTACAAGCTATATTTTAAAGGCCTCACAATTCTATTACAGGTTGTAATTAAACAATAAGCAATTAATTATAATAATGGATGCATGTTCTCTAAGAGCTTAAAATGTTCGGTAAGCTTTATTAATGATATAATATAATATAAACTTGTTTACAAGTATTATTCTGAAACTCATCGCTGAAATACAGCCATCTCTAGGGTGGAAGTTGGCTGCAATAGTTCACAGCAACACAACAACAAACTCCAACACAAAGCAGAGAATGCTCTAAAGGCAAGAGCCGAACAACTGAGATTGTTATCCTCGCTTCTATCACATCTAACCCTGAATTTTCTCAAAATCTAGGTAGAGACAAAGTTGTTTAATATACTATCTAGCAAGATCAGAAATCATGGGGTAATAGTTTTAAGTCAGAATAAGAAAATAGCATCATTTGCTCCCTGGGGAAGCAAACGCACAAACCATAAGAGTCAAAGTCCAGAATTGTAGTATAAAAGGGAAGTCATTTCCTAGAGTGATTCTTTTTTTATTGCATCACTACGTTCAGAATGTAAAAATAGGCCAGCTGAGCCAAGTATATGGTTGGCTCATATGGAAAAATAATAGTATTTATATAAGAACTGAGATCAAAGTGATCTACCAAAGTGTTCAGGTTTCTTTCTGTGTTTTAAAAATGATTTTTACCACTTTTAAGATATGTGTATGTATAGTTATTTTTAAAGATAGAAAGACCCTATGAGTGAATAAGGGCAACCCCCAAATTGAACACAACTACTTATTTTTTTTCCTTCTAATGACATGTCCAGAAATCTTTAGTACAATCCCCAAAACAAGGGCTTGAGTTAAAGGACATATTTCATAGGAGAAAAATGTTAAAAATTCTAATTTAATACTGTTTGCCACTATCCAACACACGCACACGCACATGCACGCACACACACACATGCACACACACCACCAGAAGATTTCACAGATGAAAACAGTTAGCAGGTACTGTGCCTTTCAGGACATTCTCATGAGGGAGTTCATTCCAAGCGCTACAGATTTTCCCACTGAACATCAGCATCTCTAAACTCACATCTTGCAGATCTCCTGTAGGACAATTATGAACCCTCAGTGTTTAAATAGCCCACTGGGTCCAGCGTGTTAATGCTTCAGTATGCATTATGTAATGGGTGTGTTAATTGTTTTCCAGATGGAGACGCAGAAGCCAAAGGGAAGCAAGAAGCTTTTCCAAGGTATTAGTAAAGCCTTCAAACTTCTAATACACACACACACACACACACACACACACACACACACACACACACACCTGAAGTGAATGTGAAACCTATTGTGTACATCAAAGACCATGAATTATATTATCAATGTGTAAATAAGTATTCCCACAGTTAAAAAAAAGAGCTAGAAAAAATGACTCTGTGCATAGAGTACCTGAGCTTGATCCCCAGAACCCACGTCTGAAAACCAGTGCAGGAAACAGAGACAGCAAAGACAGACAGATCCTGAAGACTCACAGGCTAGCCAGCCTAGCCCAATTAGTGAGTTCCAGGTAAAAGAGAGACACCTTTTCTTTACAAAAATCAAGTTGGTTTTGTTTGTCAGTTAATAAATGGGAGGAGGGAAAGCTAGATAAATAGCACCAAGGAAATGGAACTTGACTTGACCACGGGCCTCCACATGTACCTGTACATACCTGTACACTCATGGACATTGGCACACAAACATATGTGCACAAACTCATACACACATGCGTGCACGCGCGCACACACACGCACTACACTTTTTAAAAGACATTAATTTGGCAAATTGAAGTCTAATAGCCAGGAAGTAGTATTGAGAGTTCAGGGGATGATTTTGTCTCATTTTCATCACTGGGCTGATTAATCAGTCTTGTGACGTTGTGAGGTCTCAGTCTGTGATACATGAGAAGCAATGTGCTATGTAGTGTGCAAATCCTGAGCCAGAAGCCTGGGTCTGAATCGCACATTTGCCTGTCTTCAGGAAGGAAATTGCCTTCTCAGAGCCATCTGTAAGATCAGAATCTGTCCTAGCAAGCACCAGGGCATCCCCTCAAAGCCACAACTCCAGCTCATCCAACTGTAGCACAGAGAAGCAAATTGCATTCTAATTAAATAATTGGGTGCAGAAAATACACTAAAGCAGACTTCCTTTCTATGTAATTTATTAATCATGGATCCTCTAATTTGGAAGGAATATATGTATATATGTATGTCTGTATATATTCAAGATGCCCCGTGTATTCTCTCCCCCAAATGAAAGAAGTTAATGATCAGGGAAAGGAAGCGAATGCAGCTCTCATTAATTGGCCCTGCATGAGGAAATGACACCAACGGCTCAAGACTTGGAAGAAATTGCATATAGGGCAAGCAGTCTTGAAAAGTCTTAAACTTTTTCTTGTAGACATCAATATAACTTCTGTTATCGGCAGCTTCTTTGAACTGGGACAACGTGCTGGGGAAGGTACTAATCAGTGGGGCAGAGTACACATTCGCACGCAACAATGCTTCATGTAGAAGATTTTCCATTTCTTGTTTATGACCTCAAAATATTATGTTGGACAACCTTTGTTCCCTTAACCAAATAGATGCATACGAATTCATAGGACAGGAATGTATTTATATCAACTGTTATATGGTGTTGGATAAGATGGGTAAACCCCATTTGATCTTTTGTCCTTCCAAAGAACATTTAAATTGTTTCCAATTTTTCAGCTATCATAAACAACAGTCCATAGATATGCAAATTGTCTCTTTATGAACTGTGCAAAGATAGGGATTTTTGTAACAATACCTCTTTTTAAAAATTAAATATTTTTGGTTATTTAGTTAGCTAGTTATTGTTGTGGGGGACATACCACAGCACACACCTGGAGGCCAGAGGACAGCTTGCAGGAGCTGATCCTCTTCTTCTACCACGTGGGTCTCAGAGAGTGAACTAGATTGTCTGACAGACACCTTTTCCATGGTGCCATCAGGTTTGCTGTGAGTATCTGTTTTTTTCTATAATTTTTCAAACTTATTTTTTTTTCCGAGACAGGGTTTCTCTGTGGTTTTGGAGCCTGTCCCGGAACTAGCTCTTGTAGACCAGGCTGGACTCGAACTTATTTTTTAAAATCTATCTTTTCTCATTTTACATACCAAATCCACTTCACACTCCCTTCCTTCCTCCTGCTCCCTCTACCTCCCCACCCCACTATCTCATCCCCAATCCACTCCTCAGAGAGGGGTAAAACTTCCCACGTGGGAAGAAACCTTCAATGCACGGGCAGAGGGGACCACTTCCTAAATATAACCCCAGGATCACAGACGCTGAGAGCAACAATAAATAAATGGGACCTCCTGAAACTGAGAAGCTTTTGTAGAGCAAAGGACATGATCAACAAGACAAAGTGGCAGCCTACAGAATGGGAAAAGATCTTCACCAACCCCACATCAGAGGGTTGATCTCCAAAATATTTAAAGAACTCAAAAAATTAAACATCAAAATATCAAATAATTCAATTAAAAATGGGGTACAGATCTAAACAAAGAATTTTCAACAGAAGAATTTCAAATGGCTGAAAGACACTTGAGGAAATGTTCAATATCCTTAACCATCATGGAAATGCAAATCATAACGATTCTGAAATACCATCTTATACCTGCCAGAATGGCTAAGATCAGAAATACCAATGACAGCTAATGCTGGAGAGGATACGGAGTAAGGGGAACACTCCTCCATTGTTAGTGGGAATACAAACTTGTACAACCACTCTGGAAATCAGTATGGCTGTTTCTCAGAAAATTGGGAATCAACCTACCGCAATACCACTTTTGGGCATATACCCAAAGGATGCTCAACATTACCACAAGGACACTTGTTCAACTGTATATAGCAGCATTATTTGTAATAGCCAGAACCTGGAAACAACCTAGATACCTCCTGAACCAAAGAATGGATAATATCTGTCTCCTAGTAGCAATGGAGCTTGTGACTGACAATGAGAAAAGCCTATAGACCCACACATCAGAAGGTCTGAGTTGTACTCCTGGGTCTACAACGCTCTCAGGTATAGGCCTGGCAAACCATCATCTCCCTGTGCCTCAGCCCTTCTAACTGCAGAGTTCTCAAAGTCCTACTTGCTGAAAGTAATAATTATTGTTTTTGCCAAACAGTGAAATTATTTCTCTTCCAATTTCCGCTGTCTCATCATGAACCACCTTAAATTCTTCAGAATGTTACTGCTTACATTTATTTAGGTAGAGCTTAGCAATGATTGGAATCTTGATTATTACTGAAAGATTATTATCAGAGTGACTATGCTGGCAAGATGGCTCAGAGTAAAGTAGTTGCTGTACAAGCCTGATGACCCGAGTTCAATCCCCAGAACGTAGTCAGGTGGAAGGAGAGAACAGACTCCATTAAATTGTCTTCTGACCTTCACAGGTATGCACACACACACCAAAAGTAAATAAAATTTGAAAGGATTGGTTCATCGTTCTTGTACTTTGTTTTAAAAAATAATTTTATAAGCAGGACATTTTATGATCTGAGTGAAATGAATTTCTAGGATATGGGTTATTTTGGAGAGCTGTTACCTGGCAGGCTACTCTCAAAACCTGCAGTGGCTTTGTTTCTCGCCCTATAGGTCCTTTTTGCGTTTCTATGTACTGAATCTTCAAAGGTATTTGTTACATTTTTTTTCTTATTTCTTACATTTTATATACAGCCTGGTGGAGAAGCTATTTTGAAGAACAGGCCAAGTTTTTCTTGTTCCAGGGTCAGATTTCAAACCATCTCTCCTGAAGCAATTTTCAACTGAACCGAACAGTGACTTGGTCCGCCTGAGGGTTTGATAGCAAACATATTTGCGCTCGGTAGCACGTGCTTATCCTTTTGCACATTCTGTGGCGGGTCGCTTTCGGAGCACATGCTATTGAAAACTTCAACTACAATCATCCTGTAGCCATCAGAAGGATCATAGACCATCTGGATAGCCAAGATTAAACAAAGGATTGTCTTCAGTGTTGTTCATTTCAAGATAAGACAGGACACTTGGAAAGCAGCTCCTCCGTATCTTTTCAACAACCCTTGTACCTCAATTGACTGTAAACATTACCTGAGCATCCTTGACATGATGCCAGGGCCTAACTCTGCTTCAGTGAGAGCACAGAGATCAGCAAAGATAAGCGACAGATTTGCAGGTCGTGGTATTCTCCAGAAAGCAGAGGTCTGGACTGTGATGTTTGGCATCCATAAATGGCAGAGACCGAAGGGTATTAATGGACATTATCCATGGAAAAAGAACCATCTAGGCCTTCACTAACCCCTTCTGCTTCCATGACAAAAAAAAAATGAAATGCTAATTGACTGTCTTCTGTGAAAAAATGTTGGGTTTCATTCAGGAGATCAAAGCAGACCCTCCACCTCAATCAGCATTAAACATTTGTTGCAGAACAGAGAACAGTGCCGGATGGAAAAGTCTTTTATAAACAGAAAGAATTTATTAACTATGAAATTTTTCATAGGTTCAGGTTTGTATCTATTAAATATGCATGCATTAGTATTCACAAATTTTTCTCAAGCATCAATGTTTGCTTAAAATGATATGAGTTGAACAGATTTAAAAAGCAAGAAAATTCTAGTTTGCCATCATTCAAACTGTATCAAAGCCCACTCAATTTTATAAGGAAAGACACTTACAGAATCAAAACCTAGCTCGGTGGCTATGTAGATAAATCCTTGTGAAGGGCTGAAACTGATGTCTGTTGCAAAACCAAAGAAAACACTATAAAATGAGGCTAAATTTAAATGTATTCTGGGAAGGCAAACCCGGTGCTTTCTTGGAAACACATGCCTTAACAAGCTCATGCAGTTATAAGGTTGATAATGACTTGATAACAGCTTATGCCATTTATACCTCTCTCATTCCTAGTAATTGGCAGTGTCTTGTGACCTTCTGGTTACAGGCCAGTGTAAGGTGAGCTATGCTTAGAGTCTCAGATAAGGAAAGCCAATGTGGACAAAAAAAAATCAATTCCCACTTTCCTATTTCAAAGTAGACAAGAAGAAAAGAGGTAAATGGCCAGAGTTTTGCAATAAGTAATGTGAAGGCCAAGGCAAAAGAATTGCCTTTTACTGTGCGGTGAGTAAGTTCAAGGCCAGCCTGTACTTCCATGAAAGATCCAGTCTGGGGATGGGCCAGAGAATGTAATCAAAAAGAGGCAGGTTAGACAAAGATTCCTCTGCAGGGTAAAGAATAAATTGATAAAGATCAAGATATTGGTATCAAGATAGATAGATATAGATGATAGATAGATAGATAGATAGATAGATAGATAGATAGATAGATAGATGATTGATAGAAGATGATAGATAGATATAGATAGATGATAGATAGATAGATAGATAGATAGATAGATAGATAGATAGATAGATAGATAGATG
>NC_022015.1:87437156-87437655 GCF_000317375.1 Microtus ochrogaster
GTTTGAGGCATCCTGCTTAGTCTCACACAGGAGACCCTCTGAATAGTTCATCTCCCCCACAGCTGTGAAAGTGATGGAGAGAGAGCTGATGGGTGTTGGGAGCATAAAGGTCCTTGTGCCCACAGACCACCAGGAACGTTAAGCTTGCTGGACTGTCCTTCCAAAGGGAAGGACAGATAACCTGTCTCCCATTCACAAGGTTGGGAACTGGAAGTAATTAACAGCCTGCGATCTGCATTTTCTGTAAGGTCAGGCCATATCAGGCTCCCACAACCAGGACCAGAGTTGGATAGTAGTAGTGAAAATGGCTCTTACATTATCTGTATAGCCAGGAGCTCCCCCAGGTACCCACAACCAGTACCAGAGGTGACTAACAGCCCCAATAACCTCTATCCTAGATGGATGACCAAGATCATGCTAGATCCTTCCCTCTGCCCTTAAACTAACACAGAAAATCTATCTTTATCACCCATCTTCTTTTTTTTTTTTTTTTTTTTTT
>NC_022015.1:87437755-87458576 GCF_000317375.1 Microtus ochrogaster
CCTGCCTCTGCCTCCCAAGTGCTGGGATTAAAGGCGTGCGCCGCCATTGAGGGATGGCTCAGCCATTAAAGGCTAGGCTCACAACCAAAAATCACCCATCTTCTTAGAGGAAATGTGCTTTAAGTTTAAATGTAATTATGCCTCTTTGTGCATCAGGGCTTGCATTACACCAGGTAACTTTTTCAAAACTGTGTTTATAAATGTTGGTAATAAACCACTTGGCAACAGACTCCAGCAGTTTGACCCAGCACTGAATAAATCGGCTGAGCTGTGTTTTCCCACCTGCCTCCTTGTGGATCAGGTCACTGCTGGTCATGACCTTTTTAGGAACTCCCACAGATGGGCATACAGGACCCTTCTGGCTGGGATCGGGAAGATTCACAGGATACGAATCAAGGAACAGAGGCTGACTACAGTGAGGTTCCTTCTACCTGTTACATTTTTTTTAATGGGATAACAGTAGGTGGGGACAGATGCCAACAGACCCTT
Organism: Microtus ochrogaster; assembly: GCF_000317375.1. NCBI lineage: Eukaryota > Metazoa > Chordata > Mammalia > Rodentia > Cricetidae > Microtus > Microtus ochrogaster. Next base: position 87,438,245 of record NC_022015.1, read on the forward strand.
CGTACGTAAGCTTTTACCTGAGCCCTCAGCTTCAGCCCTGACATAAACCTTAGTTTTTGTTTCAGAGAGCATAAGGAGAAAGAAGCTACCTAAAACTACATTTGTATTATTATTTATATCCAATATGACATTTTTTCTGGACTGATCTTGACAGGAAGAGAAATGGGGAACACAATAGAAATTGTGTTGGCACATATGTAGGACAATAGCCACACATTTCTTATCTAGCACCTGATTGTGTGACCCAAGTTAGTATTGCTAGCATGATAGATATTGCATAATCAGCAAAGTGGAGTGATAGCCAAGGACTTGAAGGGCTTTCTGTGTTGGCATGAGGTGACGGAGGGTTCTGTCTGTTCCTGGTCATAGGAGGTTAGGACTAAATTTTACAGATGCTCAAAACTTGATAACTCTAGTAACCTTGTCCTGAGAACTAAGTGCATATGAATTGAGTTCAATTTTGCCAGCATAACAGAAAAATATCTAGGCTCTTGTTGGATTACACTGTGACAAGAAGTATTGTTTTGGTGAGCTTTCTTTACAAAATCAGTGCCCCTTCTGAGTTGCAGGGATAGTAGTATATTTCACGAAGGAATGCCAGCACCTGTCTGTATTCCCCTCTGAGGACAATTTATGCATGCAGGCCATGGGGTGCATCCCTTCCTCTCCAGCTGTTGGAAACTGAAGTTATTCTTTTTTTTCCCCCCATCTTGAAGGGTTTACTATTCTACTGGATCAATCTCATCAAAAAAATGCAGTCTCTAACACTTATATTTTTTTAAAGGAAGAGGACACAGAGAGAGCTCTGTCAGTAAAGTTCTTGCCTTGCAAACATGAAACTCTGAGTTCAAGTCCCACAACCTACATTAAACGAACATGGTGGCAGTCACCTGTGATTCCAGTCCTAGAGAGGTGGAGACAGGTCCATGTGAATCTCCAGGGCTTCCGGGCCAGCCTGTCTTTCCTGGCGAGTTACAAATCAGTGTGAAACTGTCTCAAAAAGGAAAAAAACAACAGCATTTGGAAAATCATACCCAGCATTGTTCTTGGGCCTATTCACATGCACACACACACACACACACACACACGTTCACACATGCACACACGCTCTCACATATGCACACATGTGTGCACACGCACGCTCACGCGCGCGCACACACTCACATGCGCCCCATCTCTCATCCTCTGTAGCTACTTTCTCCTAAGAGCAAACATTCTTGGCAGACTTGCCCATGCTTTTGCTGTCTCCCCTGGACTCGCTTGAACAAGCCCCAATGAGGTTTTTTTTTTGTCTTCTTCCCATACCTATATACCACCCACACCAATATTTTGGTCCTCATCTTCTTTCAGCCAGTCAGCCTCACTTAATACTGTTCATCAATTGGCAAAATTGATGTTTACGTTCGCAAAACAAAGACACCACAGAAGAAGCCAAGATTTGGAGTGTGGGGCCTCTGCAGTGTAATGTCTGGTGTATCGCTGCGTAGTGTTACTGTGACAGATGGAGCAAAGGGATGAAAACAGAAACCAAAAGCTGTTCCATTGCACTCATTTATATACTTTTTCAATTATGCTTCAAATATGTTCCATATTCGTCCTGTGTACCCACCATTAAACTCACTGGGTATCTTGTATTTCCTGCCTCTCTAAGAAAAGGATGAGGGCAAAAGAGAATGCTAACATGGCAGCTTCTTGAAGAGACTCCAGTTCTACCTCTCAGTCATAAAAGTCTATGTTCTGGGGCCTTTCTCTGATCTAGTGACATATATAAGAACCTCTAATTTTATAAGCATAGAGTATAATATAAAACATACACACTATATGTAATTTCTACATGTTTACTGTATCATTACAATTTTATAAATACCCCATAGTAAACTATTATGTTATAATTTATGAATGTATTATATATAATTACATAATAATCTATTGTTATGTTTTGTATAGGCTATGTATAATTAACACATATGTATATAATTAGAGGTTCTTTAGCTCCAGGAACCAGAGAATTATAGCTACTAATTTGTTTAGAATGGTTTTATTATATTGATATAAGTGAAGTAAAATCAGACATAAGAAATTTCATGGTTGCTTAAACCAAATTGCAATCCTGAGTTACACATTTTGGAGACCTGAGCTGGAGCATGAGGGTCTAAGCAGCAGGAACTCATGCCTGGCATGGCTGACCCACCATTGATGTGTCTCAGGCTCGTCTCCCCCCACCCCTACCCCGTCTCTTGGCACCTCCTCTTTGTCTCGGTGCTCTCTGCTGTTTCTGACCTGTGCCTCTCCTCAATGGTTGTTAACTTTGTTTGAATTCCCGCAGTACTAACTTTGGGCTTTCTGCTTTCACCCATGGCTGAGATGGACTTTCATGAACCTAGCTCTTGTTTCTTGTGCAGGCCATCCTAGAAGCTCTGATTCCACGCCCCGTGGCCGTGTCTGGGTGGAGGGAGAGACCTGGGTTTCTGAGTTAGTGGAGGCCTTGGTTTCCTAGCTGAGTCGGGATGTAAGGGGACCAGTTCTCTTGAACTGCACTGTTGGCAGGCAGATGCTTTGATTGATAAATATATAAAACACATTAAAACACAGACATCTAAGGGTTTTGGTGTGGTTCAAATTTCAGGGTCAAGCTTCATTTAGGAACAAAAATGCACTCTACTTCTCTGCTTAAGTGAAATAAAGTTCAGACTAACGCTACGTTCTTAACGTCTTCAGCGTTTATAACAGGAGCACGCTTTACTCCACGTATTTAGATTCCTGCTTGTAGTCTTCCCCATTTCCACTGTTGGGCAAATAATGACTTCTCAAATTTAAATGTTCTTTAGTGAAGTAGGCTTTTTTAGATCACCTTCCAGCCTCAGCATCTTTCTAACTTCTTTTAAAAAGCCAAGTTGCATTTGGAATGTCTGGATTCTTCAATTTGTCATGCAAATATTCTGTTCTGTTCTTTCTATGATAATACGAAATAAAGTAGTTTCTCATAGTAACCTTGTAAATCATTTACTTTCTATTCTACGCAGCTGGTTTTGTTACTGTAATGATTTTCTGTGAGTATACACTGCCGAACACACGAGGGGACAACGTGATCATCCTCTACTTGGAATTTCTGTGCAATTATTTCTTGCCCAGAAATAATAAGGTAATTCTGGAGTATAGAAATTTATTGTAATACATTTCTTTTTTAATAAGTAGCTATATTGAATGGGGAATCTAAATTTCTAAAAACAACATGCCATCTCTTTCTGTTACATAGACTAGAGTTTTCATCTCACTGGAAACTCTGGAATTAAAATCAAAACCAGCTGAGGTAGTTACTCGGGTGCCTTCCCTCAGCTTATTCAAAAGAATATAGGATGAACGGTAAGAATTAAGTAAACCACAAATTATTTTGGAGTATCTGGTTTGTATTATAAATAAATTTTTTACTGCTGGTTGTTTTTTTTTTCAAAAAACATCGCCTGTATTTTTGATATTCATTCTTATGATCTAATGTAAACTGTGTCCTACCAGTTTAGTGTATTATTGGTTCATGATTACATTTTTTTCATTACACTCATATGCTATAAATATTTTTCACTCTGCCTTTTGGATCCCTCCCAATATGGCAAAGGTCTTTAAGAAGTATCATGGAAAGTGTTAAGAGAAATGACCCCCATTTGTTCTGGCATATATAAACTTCACAACCTTAAATAGTGCCTAACCAGGTCAATGGCTAAGCATCTACTTTTAAGGCACAGATTAAAAAAACAAAAACATAGCATAAGTTGTTATCAGTGTTTTTGATCTTGACCATTTTTTTCAGGTGTAAGATGAATCTCAGAGTTGTTTTGATTTGCATTTCTCTGATGGCTAAAGATGTTGAGTATTTCAACAAGTGTCTTTCCGCCATTTTAGATTCCTCTGCTGAAAGTTCTTGTTTATATCTGTGCCCCATGTTTTATTGGGTTATTTATTCTTTTGATGACCAATTTCTTGAATACTTTGTGTATTTTGGAGATCAGCCCTCTGTCCAATGTGAGGTTGGTGAATATATTTTCCCATTCTGTAGGCTGCCATTTTGTCTTGTTGACTGTGTCCTTTGCTTTACAGAAGCTTCTCATTTTTAGGAGGTCCCATTTATTAATGGTTTCTTGTAGGAGGAGGGCCCACTGGGCACCAATTTGTAGCAGTAGGCCACTTGTTCATTCCACGTCTCCCGGCTAGCTCAACACGAAATAATCACACAGAAACTATATTATTTAAAACACTGCTTGGTTCATTAGCTCTAGCTTCTTATTAACTCTTACATCTTAATTTAACCCATCTCCATTAATCTGTGTATCACCATGTGGCTGTGGCTTACCAGCTAAAGTTTAGCATGTCTATCTCCGGCAGTGGCTCCATGGAGTCTCTCTGACTCTGCCTCTTTCTCCCAGCATACAGCCTAGCTTTTCCCACCTAGTTCTGTTCTGCCCTGCCATAGGCTCAAAGCAGTTCTTTATTCATTAACCAATAAAAGAAACACATAGACAGAAGGACCTCCCACACCAGTTTCTCTCAGTGTCTGTGCTATTGGGGTTATATTTAGGAAGTAGTTTCCTGTGCCAATGCATTCAAGTGCACTTCCCATTTTCTCTTCTATGAGGTATGGTGTGGTTAGTTATATGTTGAGGTCTTTGATCCCTTTGGACTTAAGTTTTGTGCATGGCAATAGATATACATCTATTTTCATTGTTCTACTTGTTGATATCCAGTTATGCCCAGCACCATTTGTTGAATATGCTTTCTTTTTTTCCATTTTATATTTTTTGCTTCTTTCTCAACAATCAGGATATTCATAGATATGTAGATTGATATCCAGGTCTTCAGTTCAGTTCCATTGGTCCTCCTGTCTGTTTTTACACCAATACCAGGCTGTGATGGAGGAAGGTCATTGGTTAATTAAATAAAGAAACTGCTTGCCCTGATAGGTTAGAACATAGGTGGGTGGAGTAAACAGAACAGAATGCTGGGAGGAAGAGGAAGTGAGCTCAGAGACGCCATGCTCCCCTCTCCCGGGCAGACGCGATAGCTCTGCTCTCTGAGGCAGACGTGACCAAGCTCTGGCCCAGGATGGACGTAGGCTAGAATCTTCCCAGTAAGTGCACCTCGGTGCTACACACTTTATTAGAAATGGTCTAGTCCAGGTGAGCGAGTTAGCCTAGAAGAGGCTAGATATAATGGGCCAGGCAGTGTTTAAAAGAATACAGTGTCAGTGTAATTATTTCAGGGCATAAGCTAGCAGGCGGCCGGGGTGCCGCCACTCATACTACTACAAGGCTGTTTTCAGTACTGTATCTCTGTAGTAGAGTTTGAAGTCAGGAATTATGATGCCTCCAGAAGTTCCTTTTGTACAGAATTGTTTTGGCTATCCTGGGTTTTTTGTTTTTCCATATGAAGTTGAGTGTTGTTCTTTTGAGTTCTTTGAAGAATTTTGCTGGGATTTTGGTAAGCATTGCATTGAATCTGTAAATTATAGATTCCAATGATGCTTGCTGCAACGGGAGGATCACACATTGTTGTGGATAAGAACATGAGTCTTAATTCTATTTAAACTCCAAGATATCGACTGGTCATGCCAAGAGCTGTTTTTTAGGTCTACTGAAAGAGAACTATCATAAGAGTTCCAGCAGGATCCCTAAGTGGGGAAATTTGGAAAGGGAGTGGAGCAGAGGATGGTGACTTCAGAGTAGACGTCACAAAACAGAGGTGGAGCCAGTGAGTGAGATTGGCCACGACATCATAGTACGGGATAAGTGGAAATCAAGGATAAGTTCCTCAAGTTGTCAGCCAATCATTAGCTAGTTGTTCGCTGGATCAACTCATCTTTTATAGAAATCCTTACTAGTTAGTTTTTTCTAAAGCCGACTCTTTTCTGAACTAAGCAGCTTAGTTATTTTGCTTGTTCTAGCCTCACTGTATCTGAACACAAAGGGAGAGTAATATTTCTAGTCCCTCAGTTGTTTAAATGCAGAGACACAACATTATGAAGGCTTTAGGTCTTGAATGAGAAAAGTAGATATATTTTCCCTCCAAACATTTCTAGAAATAACAAGCAGACAAAAAAAGCCATTTCCTATTGGTAGTCCCAATTTACTGAGGCTTTGAATAAATTTATTGTATCATGTCATTGTCCTCTTTTGGATTGGGATACTCACGGGAATTAAAAACAAAAGCTAACTCATCCCAAGGTCACAAAATTAATGAGTGAAGGAATTGGAGTTCAAACAGAGGTCTGAGTAAAGATGAAATACTTGTGGCCCTCTGACCAGATTGGTGTTGAGCCATGTTAATACCCCACTACAACACAGAGCTTTCTAAGCAAGGTAAGGAAAATTTACTTTTCTTAGTAGAGCCTTGATACAAAGAAATTCTTCCTTCAGGGCTTAAAACAAGAGCGTCTTTGGCATGACTCATGTTTATGTTTAATTACAAACTGTCTTTGTGATTCTATATTTCTATCTCTTCTCTTGGAAACGTGTGTTTTACACTTCCAGTGTAAACTCCATGCTCAATGCTTCATTGCATTGAAATGCGTTATTTAAAGCTTGCCTCTGCAATACCTCCATGCCGGTTTTAGCTACTATTTTAGACTTAGTGGCTGTGCCAAATATTTGTTGTGAGGAATAAGCAAATATTTCCCAAAATGTTCACGCAAGCACATTACCACTGCAAACAGACTTTTCACTGGCAGGCTTTTCTGTTTAAGTCTTCGCCAAAGAGGAGGAAAGGGGATTATGGCTTTTCATATGCATCAAAGATACAGAGACATCTCCAGAGCCATCTAAAACAAAAACCAATGAGCATTTTAATCTCCAGACCTAGAATAGATTGTGTTCACTAAGTGTTAATCAAAGACCCTTAACTGTTTCAGCTCCTTACCATCTGGTCCTAAAGCAGTTTCATAGGATGGTGGGTGTGGTTCACCTACATGTTTAAAAGATAAAATCTCACATTACAGGGAGTAGAGTTATGTGAAAGACAAGGCAGGACATTTAGCTGTCTTCTACCCCCATTCCCTTACCTGCCCTCCCTCCCCACAGTTCACCTTGAGACTGATTTTCCCTGAGACTTTAGGTTGCCCACAGAGAGCCACTATCCTTGGTTTTTCACCTGGATTAAATGTTGGTAATGGGGGCCCTTGTGCAGTGCTCTCTCCGAGGGCCATATGTTCAATTTGAGACAGCACTACCAGCATTTTGATTAGAATGGCTTGCTCACTATAAAATGCCAAGTTGTTAGAAAATGGAAGAATGAACCCAAGGTCACTGGGAGTTGCTGAGTATTTTCCATGGTTTATTCTGAAGATGGATAAGACAAGGATAGACTGATGTCACTTCTGAGCTTATTCTCAGAGGAGCTGGTGTCATTAGACCCTTACCGCTCATGATTGCATTTTATCTTCAGCACTGAAACAATTCCTGAAGTTGTTCAGACAACTTCAGTATTTTGGTCTTTAACATTTTTTAACTAAATGAATCCAACATCAAGATAATTTATAAAATACCCAACCTTATATAAGGAGAAGCTGCAAGCCTCTGGAATGGAGGTAGACCTCTTCAGTCACATGCTGAGTGACACACATTCCTTGGTTTCTGAGAGAACATCTTATTCTCCCCCCCCCAAGACCTCTCCCCTTGTTCCTGCACACATTGCTCTTCATTGTCACCCCCTCCTCTTACAGAGACAGTGCCTCATTAATTTTTGAACTGCGTATGCTTTGAAGGCCAACCTTGAACCTCCCAACTGCCGGGATTACAGATTTGCACCAAGATACTCTAATATTACATGCTGGGGAATGAACCCAGAGCCTCACCCCTGCTAGTAGGCAAGCACTCTGCCAACTAGGTACATACCTAGCCCTCTTTGGTTTCTCTTTTTCTTTATTCATTTATTATTATTGCATATGTGTGTGCACATGATGTCTAGGTGTGGACACATGTGCCATGGCATATATATGGCCAACTTTGTGGATTCATTCTTTCCTTCCACCTTTACCTAGGTTCTGGGAATTGAACTAAGGGCTTAGGGCGTGTGCAGCAACTCCTTTATCCATAGAGTCATCTTGAGGGTCATTTCCTGATTTTCCTTTTCTCCACTTACCCTATACTTCCTGTATAAGCTTCCTGTGTTGCTGTTTCCAGTTCAGAAGCCTCTGAATTGTGCAGTCAAAATATATTATTGTTTGATCTAAAAATTCCATTTTTATCCAAGGTCACTTTCAAGTAACATATAAGATTATGATGCTGCTCTTCTTTACATATTTAATTCTTTGGGAGTTTGTTTCCAAGCTATACTTTAAAAAAAGAACTAAAACTATTAGTCCCTAGGTGGGTCTAGAGGAGTAAAATCTTGTCAAACTTATTACTGTAATGTGTTCTGAGGCCGTGTGGTATCACAACCCCTTTCCAGGTAAGGTGGGCCAAAAGCAAGAGGCTCTGCAGAGAAAATGTCCCCTGGATGTATGACTGAGCAACAACAAACACTCCAGGAGAACAATGTCACCTATCCCCACCTATCAGCTTTGATCTGTTTGGCTGACAGGCAGTGCTGGCCTCCAGCTAGATAGCAGTCTTTGCCCTTGCCACCTGACCCAGCCTTCTGGTATCAAGTCCCTGCTGCACGCCTTCTCAGCACCCACTCTCTCCCTTTGTCTTCTTACTGTGACCTTGAAGCATTAACCTCATTAGCTCCAGCTACACAGACCTTCAGGAGAGACCAGCCGCACCCCTCAGGCACGAGGCTGCCTCCTCTGACTGACATGGCTGCCCTTGGTCTAGCTAAGTGGGAACAGACACCTTCACTTGCCAGCATCTTCCCTCAGGGAGCCAGTGTGGGGTTCAAGTAGGTTAAAGCATTACATTTGTAAATTTGTGAAGGATCAGGCTGTGAAAAGAAGGGCAACTCTTGTTCTCTGAGACTTTATTAGGCAGTAAACGCGATGTGATACGTTTATGGGCGGGAAGACCCAGATCTTCTGAACGTCACTGAGCCTGAAAGATGGGTTCTATTTCATAGAATTTATGGAATGAGTAACAACTGCATGGTTATTCTTTTACAAGACTGTACGCCGATTTTTATAAACTAAAAATAAGCAAGCAATACCTTTGGATTGAAGTATAACATATATACACATTTGCCCAATCAAATGTGAGGCCCAGACTGAGCCATATGTTTTTAATTTTTATATTAATTTTTAAGTTCTTCTGTTGCTTTTTTTTCCAATGTAAAAGAAGTACAATGAAGGTTTTAGAAAATGTTGCTTGGTGTTGTCCACAAAGCTGGGTTCATCATAAAACATACCAGCCACCCCAGCAGAGACCCCTGACAACACAAAGTGGCAAGAGGTGACATTAAATAGATCAGAACTGGAGAGCAGACTCCTTACAACTTATTTGTTTGCTAAGAAAGCAGGGCCACTGGAATCTTTCCTAGAAGCAGACAGAACAGGGTAAGAAATGCTCCCCATGTGCTTCCGAGTCCTAAGCACAAGTCCTCGTGAGTCTCCACTCTCCTGTTTTATTGTTAAGCTTAAAAAAAAAAAAGAAATGCTTTGGGAGAGAGAAGGTAGAAAGTGAGGTTTGGGATGAAAAGTAGTATAAATGATTGAGGACAATTGAAAGTATGGACAGCAAGGATGGAGAAACGCTACAGGAAAAAAGGTGTGTAGAGTTCTGACTTTCTTATTTACATCTGTCACCAGACGGACAACTGACTCAGAAAGCAATTTGCAAAAAAAAAAGATATTAAATTTCAGTGTTTGGTTCTTTAAGTGTGTGTGTGTGTGTGTGTGTGTGTGTGCGTGCATATGTGTGTATGTGTGTGTACATGTGTGTGCATGCGTATATGTGTATGTATGTGTGTGTGTATGTGCGTATTTGCGTCACTAGTGTCAGAACACTCCAGCAGAGGTCAGAGGAGATCATCAGTATTCCTTCTTTGCAATTTGTTTAAGGCAGGGTCTCTCTGTGGCTCACTGATGCTTAAGCCAGACTAACTGGCCATCCAGCTTTCTGTGATGCCTCTAAATCTACTGCCCACCTCTCCCTAGGAATGCTGGGATGCAGGCAGGCTACCACATCCAGCTTCATGTGGGCTCTGGGGATTTGAACATAGGTCCTTTATGCACTGAGCCATCTTCCCAGTCTCTGATTTTTATTGTTGTTTAAGTGACAGAAAGAGTGATGGTACTCCATCCATATCTATGTCTAGTCCGTTTCCCTCCCTTCTCTTTTGTCTGACAAAGCTGAGCAGTTGATGCTCTCAGGTCTCAGCTTTTCCATACATGCTGTTTCTTCACAGGTCTTGTTTATACAAAGATCACACTTCATCTGTTGTTCAGTTGCTTCTCAGTGTATCACATGCTGTGAGTTTCTTTTGTTTTTTTTGCTTTTTTTTTTTTTTGGTCAATAGAATTTCAAGGCACTCACATGTCGTATTTAAATATCCCTTCTTGCTCACTAAAGCACCTTCCAGAGTTTCACTGTTTGTAAAAATGCTTCTCTCTGCTTGTATGGTATTTTGAAGAGTAAAAGTTTCCTTCAGTTTCCTAGAAATGGAATTGATGGGCTATACAGTAAGTATTTAAAACGCATTTTGAGGCAATTGTAAAATTGACTTCCTTGAAACTTGTTTATCATTCCTTTTTTCTGATATAAAAGTTATTATTAAAATGTAATTCGTGGAAGAAAAAGAGAAAGAGCTGTATTTTCTCAAAAAGGAAGTATTTTCTCCCCACACAGGGCCATGGGTCCTTATATCACAGTCATGGAGATTACTTGGTCTTAGCTCCTAGGCATCTGTGTGTAAGTTCATCTTCACCTACACTCCAGCCACAACAGCTATCACCATGGTTTCAGTAATGAAGCGTCCACCAGCAGAAATTCAATGAGCATTTTACCTTCAGCTTGAGAGAAACTTCCAGCTTTTTGGACTGAAGTGGACTCGTGAAATGCCACTCGTGGCAGTAAGAAGTGGACAACCAGAGGAAAGAGGACTCCATGACGCAGCTTCCATGAAGATGTCGTTCATGATGTTGAGACTCTGCGGTAGGGTAGCTGTTGAGGAGACACCAGCACACACTCATTAGCAGCTACTCATGATCCGTTTCCATTTATGGTCTTTTCACGAGTGCATCAAAATATAAACAGTATAGGTGTCCATCAAGCTCAGATTGCACAACTGATAGAATACCAAAGGAGCCAAGGGATGCATCATAATTACCTAAGAGCATCCAGTGTTGAAACCTAAAAGACATCAACTCTCCCACCTCAACTCAAGTGATTCTCCAGACCATCTTCATACTCTGTAATTACTTGACTTTGCTGATTCGCCGTTGTCATGGCCTCTGAGAAATTAAAGATAGTGACATTCTTTGTACCTCCCCTTCCACAGGGTTCCCTGAGCTCTGGGGGGGGGGGAGGGATTTGATGGAAACATCTCATTTAGGGTTGGGTGTTCTAGGTCTCTACCCCTCTGCATATTATTTGGGCTTCCTTATTTGTTCCCGTCTGCTACAGGAGGAAGCTTCTCTAAGATGACTGAGCAAGGCATTGATCTATAAGTATACCAGAATGCCATTAGGAGTTGTCATTTGTTTTATTGATCCTGATCATTCTGATTGGTATAAAATGAAACCTCAAAGTAGTTCTAATCTGTATTTCCCTGATGACAAACAGATGTGGGAAAAGTTCTGGGTGTTACTCTCTGAATTATATCACATTATTTAAGAATCCCTCTTGCTGGCTGTCCCTCAGGATGCTCCTGAAGTAATAAGCTGCCATTTTCTGACCTGCCAATGGATAAGTCCAAATAACAATGACTAATGGGAACCCTCAAGAAATGAGAGACAATCTACCACCACATGGGGACAGATTTTGCCATCAACTTTTGCAGTTTAGAAGTAGAGTTTTCTCAGTTGAGCCTCCAGATAAAAAGCAAGCCCAGTAATACTCTGGCCCTTAACAGAAAACCCAAGGCAGCTACTTCCAGACTTCTGGCACCACAGAAAGACATATAAAGATAACTGGGCTGCCCTTGAAGTATGCAAAAATAACAAAGTAAAAAATATAGCATCTGCATTTGGAATATTCCAAACATCTTTAAGGAAGAAGAGTAGTAATAACTGAATCATTAGTTCTTTGACACAATAAATATTCCTGTTTGAAAAATGTGTCATAAATGGGTAAGGGCACTTTCCGATGACCCGAGTTCAATTTCTGGGACCCACATGGTTGAAGAGAGAACTGACTTTGACACGTTGTCTACTGACTTCTACATGTGCTCTGTGGTACCTGTGCACACTCAAAAGAGAAAGGAAGAGTGGAAGTGCGGGAGGGGAGAAACAGGGAAAGAGGAGGAGGGGGAAGAAAAAAGGAAAGGAAAAGGGAAGAAGGGAGAAACTGTGAAGTGTGTCACCCCGTACAGAAGTGTTAAGGGCTTCTAGTCCCCATAAAACAGCCTCGAGATGTCTCAAGTATGTTATTAATATAACAAAGGAAGCTCTTAGAAACTAGGAGGAAACGAACAGATCAAGGTTTAAAACTGCCTGACTCAAAGCTAAGCACAGTAGCTGCGACTCCGGTTGCTGATGTTTTTCCAGTGTAGGAAGCCCCCAAACACATAATTACACATTTCACGAGCAAAGATTTCTCAGTAAGAAGCAAAAACGCACGGCTGCCCCTCCTCCAGTCTCTGTCTGCTTTTCTCTCCTGGTCTTTGCAGTGACTAGAACTTGTCTCTTTCACATTTACCTTCTCTTCCTTTTAAAAATTTTATGCATCATTTGTATCCATGTATTGGTATATGTTTATTATGTACTTATAAGGGTGCGTGTGTGGGTGTCATTATATGTGCTTATGAGTGCAGGTGCCTTTGGAGGTTAGAACTCTGAAGCTACTCACCTGTTGTGGGTGCTGGGAACCAAACTCAGATCCTCTGGTAGAATTACAAGCCCTCTTAACCACTAAGCCATTTCGTTAGCCCCTGGTTTTAAGGGCAAAACTTTTAAAGATCTATTATCATCAGATTCTGTATTCAGATCAATAGATTTTGTTTTCAGATTCATTGTGGAAAAATCTTTCACTGTTATCCTCAGACATAGACAAATGTCCATTTTCCATATGCTGTCAAGAGTCCCTTAGATGAGTGTTCTCTTTCATGGCATGTTCCTTTACACTCGCTCAAGGGTGGAGCAGGTTTATTTCAAGCACAGCAGACTTTGTCTTTCTCCAACTTTCACCCTTGTCAATCTTGATACATGGAAAGACCCAGCCATGACTTCCCAGCCCCTTGACATCCCAATTCTCACCTTTTCCAGCCATACCCTTGTTTATAGGTGTCAGAATAAATTCCCAGTTCATCCTCCCAACTTCACAGAGCACTTTTCACCTTCCACATTTCATTATTATTTCTGTAGCTGGTCCTCTGGAGGAGAGTTCCCAGAATACCCAGGATGGCGCTTTGCAAATGGGAGGTTTTGAATAAATGACCAAACTGAGGAACAGTTGTTAGAATGTAAATGACTTAAAGACATGTGATCTGGCACTTTGTGGATTGATGAAGTCAGAAAGGGGAAAAGAAAGAATAGTAGTTTCAAATTTCTCATTTTTCATTTGCCAAAGAAGCTTAGACAGTTATCTATCAACGTGTGTGCACACACACACAACCACTGCTGGGGTTACAGGCATGCACAGTTCTGGGGATTTTAACTCAAGTCCTCGTTGCTTGTGCAACCAATGATCATGCAAACCAATCTATTTCTTCAGTGTTTTCTACCAGTACTGCTAACTAAGCTTCAGACTTTGGAAAACTGATTCAGATGAGGGTATACGTAATCACACACATGTACACACACACAATTTTTGGAAACAATTCAAGAGTCCTAAGTATTTGCAAAAACAGTTTTAGTGTATCACTCACCCTTTTCAAAGCTTCGACTATTGGTAAAATCCTGTAAATGATGATACCTAATGAAAGCGACGTTGGTAAATAGTATTATCTATATTCCATAGACCCCTTCAGATTTAACCTACATTCAGTTATGTGATTGTCTTCACTGTCCTGTACAGAACCATCCCACCAATAAAGCTCCTGAGCTACCCACTTCACAACATACATATAAAATAATTCCTTATAAGATTCGTTGGTTATGCCGGAGACCATCCAGCAAAGATCCCAGGGATGGTTATGAGAAACTGTCTTCTGAGTTGTCAGAAAAATCCAAGAGACCCCAAAAACAATATAAACTGTTGCTGTTGCCCTTGGTGACCTCTCAGAAGTTGAAGGTAAATCCCTGTTGCTGAAGACATCATGCACTTTTGAAGGATTTGAGTTGGATCTGACCTGAGAGCATCCTCCCCGATGACCAGCTTTCAGAGTATCAGAAGGTGCTGTGCAAGCTGACAAGACAGGAAAACAATTAATAGTCCTACCCAGATGTGATACCTATTAACCATAACAATGGCCAACATGGCAAGAAATCCCTAAGGATGCAACAGTGGCACTCATATCTCGGCAGTAATCAATAGCTATCTAATCATGCTTACAGCTCAATCAACATGATGGAAATCATGCTTGGTACTGAAAATCTAGCCAACTATCCAGGAATAGTGAGGTCATCGATCTCAGAGGAGAGCCCACTGTTAAAAATAATCCTTAAAAAGATCCTCTCTGCTGGCACAAAGAACTTCAATCAAACCAGACTAGACCAAATAAAAAATGCCCATGTTTAATAAATGCCACACTCCTGGGTGAACGGGGACAGCATGGCAGGAAGAGGAGCCCACGCAAACCCCAAACACCACTTGTTCCTTTTTCTGGCAGGAGCCTAAATACCCTGTGGGAGTGATCCTGACCCTCCCTGGGGAGGGGTCAGCGCTTGGCAGCTGGAAGTTGTAGTCCAAGCGCTTGGCAGGCTGGGAATTGGAGTCTGGACCAGGACAATTCCCAGGCCAGGGGTTGTAGTGACACTTCCAACTCAATATTACCCCCACTACCATCACTAAACCAGCATAACTCCTAACTGCATACTAAATATTTATCCTTACATAGCCACAGATAAGAGTATTCCTCAAGCTTCACCAAAGACGCTTATCTTTGCAGCAGAGATCATTACAGAAAATCACAACTGGTCAAAATAAAGAGAACAACTAGTTACAGTGTCCAAACTCAGGTCCTCTGGTAGAAATACAAGCCCTTAATCAAAGATGCTTATCTTTGCAGCAGAGACCATTACAGAATGCCACAACTAGTCAAAACAAAGAGAACAACCCCAAAGGATATGACTACAAAACAACACCTATACCTAAGACTCAGAACATGGTAGTAGAGGGGGACGGAAGACCGTAAAAGCCGGAGGACAAGGAAGTCTGCTTTGAGATTGTATCTTCTAGAAATAACAGGCAAACACCCATGATACTTCAACAGTATAGCTGCTCAAACAAGAGCTGAACAATGACAATACCAAAAGACATGCCAGCCTGGAATGGGACAAAAGAGAGTCCAGAAAGGGGGAATTAGTCTTCCCTAGAATCAGCCCCCTAACTGTGGTCCAACACCACGTGGTCAGGCTCAAAATCACATTTACACAGGCAACACTAAACTCAACAGGCTCTATTTATATATTTGTGCATATATGCCAACAATAATTGAAGAAAAGGGGTTTAAAAATATGTCACAAATTTGAGAAGGAATAAGGGGGTTATGGGATTCAAGGGAGGAGAGAGGAGGAGGAAACTAACCATATGTCGATCTTTAAAATGTTATTAAGAATTTATCACAAAACCAAAACATAAGAAATTTTTTGAAAAATATTGAGGTCACTAGCTATGTGTATCAAAAGCAATAAATATCATCAGTTAATATCTAAAAACAATAGCATAATATTCCCCGCTGAGGTGTAATCCATTTACTTACTGGTATCACAAATATATTCAGCTCTTTTTTTGGACCAATCAGGTGTTTTAGGCAGGCAAAAAAACCCACAGCTTTACGGAGTTAAACAAATGCAATATAAAAGAATGCAACACATCTTTGCATCATTAAACAAATATTCCGCAGCATAAATGAATGTAACACATCTTAAACTAATATTACATAGCATATATGTAGGTAGAAGTCGTATAGTATATATCTTCTTCTCTGTCTTAACTCATGAATAATCCTCCCCTTCTTCTAAGTTTTTCCATAGAAGCTATCCAAACTCTAAGACAAGGCATCTTTCTCTCAAGAAACTTTCACTCATCCCTGGAGTTTGTATTTTCCCTCTGGTTTAAGCTCCCTCCAATTTCTTGCTTTGTGCTTTCTCTGAATCCTTTCTTGGATAGTGATATGAACCTGGAAACACTGATAAGTGTGGCATCTGGGCTCTGTGTCTCTCTAGCTCCCATGACTGGCAACTCCTTGATTCCTTAAGACTTTTCTTTAGCCTTAGCTTTGGATATATTCAAGGAAGGCATACCAACCAGTCTCCCAGGCAATCCCTTCCCCATTATATCCTTTCCCCAGATTTCGATTCATTTCCCACTGTATTCTTAGACGGTGGAAACAATAAGAGGGGAAAATAGATCCCTGCCTCCCAGTTTCCGAGGAGTGAGACTGACCTTTGCACAGGCGGCTAAATTTAAGAGGAGGGATCCAATGGCATGGAAGCATCCAGAAACCAATTGATCGTGACAGGGTAGTTTGTACACTTGAGGTTATCCTGAAAAGAAGTGGAATGAGGGGAAAGGGGGTGAAGCAGCGGGGCATGGCCCCAGCATGAGTTCCCCCTGTACAGGAAGGAGCACCCTTGCTGGAAAGCCAGGAGGGAGCAGCCTTGATACAGACCCGGGACTAGGCAGTTGCAGTCCATCAAAGGGTTCTGAGCATCACCACTTTCTCCCGAAAAGTGAAACCATTCTGGTGTGGAGTGTGGAGAACGGATTCTAAAGGGGCGAGAGACAGGAAACTGGAAGGTGGCTTAAGAGGCAGACTCTTACAATAGCATCTTCCCTCCAGGAAATAAACCCATCTCCCTCCTGGTGAGGTTCAAATTAGGAATAAAAGGGTGAGTTCTCTTTTCTTATGACAAACTGAAGATGAAAGTGGAGATGCCTCCCTATAACCAGGGCTTTGATTGGAATTTCTTGCAAAAAAAAAAAAAAAAAAAAAAAGGACATTCAAAAAACTCCATGTTACCTAAATTTGACTTTTTTTCTCAGATAACTTTTTTTCTGGGACCTCTTGTACACAGACATCTTGGGGAAAAGTATTCAACAAATGTTATGTGAGAATCAAATGAAATTAATCTTCTTTTGGCAACATAAATGGCACTTCGATAATGTGCTGAAGGAATGATTATTTTAAGTAGAAGGGTAAAAAAAATCTTAGAATTTAAGTTTAAAGTCATTGGTTTCCACTGGGAAGCCTGACCATTGCTTATGTGCTAGTTGGAACACTGAATTTTTTCCAATTTATTTGTTTCTGTCTTTCTGACTGAGTCTATATTAAAAAAAAAATCTACCTCGAATACCAAGGACTAATGGCTTAATTTGACAATTTGTAGATGATATTTTTATATTACCCTTTAGGACCCTAATAATTAGTTTTTCTTTAGTGCAGTATTAAAGCATTAAAGTTCATAAATTCCACAGTCACCTGTATCCATTTATTGCTAATTTATTATAGAATGTATCATAAAACTTTCCTTGACATAGAGGCCTCTTCATAACTATAAATCTCTTTTCAACTGTTTAGATAGCTTACACTTGAGTTCAAGAAGAGACCTTTAGGATGAAGTATTTAAAGCGTCTATTCATTACATTTCAGTGGTACAGGGTAGATAACCGCGCAAAGTCACCGCGAGGTGTTCATTTACATTCAGCGTATTTAAAACTTCAAATCCCGACTAAGATAAATCTGTTTCCAAGAGGGAGAAATGTTAAATGTCAAGTGACTGTTTTACTAAGTGCTTTAGAATGTCCAGCTGAATATATCCATCTTCCTAGTTAGTATATTATGCCAAAAAGGGGGAGGGGAGTTTCCGTTGAGATGTAGAGATTAAATTTGTAATTTCAGTGAAACCTAAAAACTCTTCAAACTTGAAAGCCATCTCTTCAGATGGTAAATGCGTCCTCTGCTGGGATGGGGCAGAGGGTGTGATCCTCTGCGTTGGTGATGGAGACCACGTGCCATAAAACACTCAAGGACTGAGGGCCTTTGTCTCCCTTCTTAAACTTCTGCATCAACGCATGTCTGGTACATATGTATTCACAAAAGGAGAGAAGAAAACTCAACAAGCTGGAAAACCAGTTTGTTCAATGAACAAGTTGGTGAAATTCAAATTGGTTCCATCCCACTCACTTTGTCTCATCCTCTCGGTAACCACCATGTGGAAGATGAGAGAAGGCTACAGGATTGTCAGGGAGGTGATTTCACATCCTCTCTTTAAATTTCCGATTTTCTGCACCCCAGTGAATAGCCAAATAGGCTAACACGGGTCCTAGCATCCACTGTTTTAGGGTTTGAAGGTGAAAAGCCTTCAACAAACTCATGCTTTTGAATACTTGGTGACCAGCTGGTTAGGGCATTGTGGAACTTTGGGGTTGAAGGAAATGGCTGGAGGAAGTGGGTCACTAGTGGCCATGGGTGAGAATTTGATGGTTATAGCTCCAGCTGCTTCTGGCCTCTGGTTCTGGGTCTGAGAGGAGGTATGGAAGACTTCAAAATCCTGCCAACACTCTCTGAGCCACCCCATCCTTCCATCTACTATGTCTGCTTCATCGTGATGGGTTGATATCTCCTTGAACAGTGGTCCTAAATATACCCTCCTTTCTTGAAGCCAATTCCATTATATAGTTGGTAACAGCCATGTAAATGCAACTAATACAGTATGACTTTAAGGAGTAGAAACATGTTTGTATTTCAAGTTCCAAACCTAATGGTCTCAAATGTCTTATGATGTATAAACAATAAGACAAAATCCAGTGCAACATGAATGAGTATACTGCGTTCCCTCCAAGCATTGAGAAATGCTTCTGGTTTCAAATATTAAATGCACACAAACTTAACATATACTTTTCTGTGCAGAAACATGCACCTCAATGACTGGAGTAAAATAAACACAGTGAATCAAAACAAAATTAAAACAAACATATAAGTATAACTGAGCTGGGGTGGAGTATGCACTATTGATAGCAACTTCTTAGCAATGGTAAAATAAAGTGCAGAAAAATATTACTGTACTTAAAATGAGTGAAACCTCAGAGATGAAATATATTTGTCCTCAATCATCATATCAAAAAAGTAGAGGAATGACAATTCCCCAAAGACTGTAAAAAGAACCATAAAGCAAGATATATACAGTAGAGAGGAAGGTATAAGCACCTACTACATGGTGAATCCAATTGGGGATTCTGATGCATAAAAATGATAAATTGAAGTTAATTCTGAGTTGGAAAATTGATTAAATTATTCAAAAATGTTAAAGGTCAGAATTTGAAATTTACAAGTCAGTAGCAAGAGCAAACCAACACCCTGGTCAATTCCGATGCACATTTTGTCCGCTCAGAACGAAATCCTGTACCTTATTGCTGTCCATCTTCTGCTTCCCTGTGGCCCTCTATCCAGGCCAGGCCTAAAGAAGCACAAGCCAGTTTCCAGCCTCGTAATTTTTCTGTTCTGGCCTTTCATGTGGGCAGAATTACAGTGTAGTCTCTTGTCTCTCCTTCTTTTCACCACATTTTTAAGGCTCATCCGTGTTGGTATGTGAATCAGTATTTCAAGTTTCGGGCTTCATTCAGCTGGGTTCCTGATTCAGTGGTCTAGTTTGTGGCAGATGCACAGACATCATTGTTCCATGTTTCCTTCTCTTTCCTCTTTCTCAGAGTCTCATTGACATCTCCCGCCACTGTCCCATCATCTGGTTGGTCCATTCTGCTTTTGTTTCTGTCATCTTTCTCTTTGATTTTCATCTTTGGAAGTTTTTAATACCACATCTCAAGCTCCGAGATTATTTCCCCAGCTGTGTACAGTCTGCATTGGAGCCCATTAGAGACACTCCCATTTCTTTTTTTTTTTTTTTATGCAATCAGTAAGAGCATTTATTGTTCCAGCATGCCTGGAACAAAAGGGCAAAGACACCAAGAGGGACTTGTGTGCTCATTCATTTATTTATTTATTTATTTATTTATTTATTTATTTATTTATTCATGTCTGTTTTTTTTATTTTATTTTTTTAATTTTTTTATTTTTTTTGAGAAAAGGAAAAAAAAGTATCCGCCTCCTCCCAGCCTCCCATTTCCCTCCCCCTCCTCCCACCCTTCTCTCCCTC
>NC_022015.1:87461871-87466773 GCF_000317375.1 Microtus ochrogaster
GCTGGTTCAACATACGAAAATCTATCAATGTAATCCATCATATAAATAAACTGAAAGAAAAAAACCATATGATCATTTCATTAGACACTGAAAAAGCATTTGACAAAATTCAACATCCATTTATGATAAAAGTATCGGAGATATTAGGGATGTGTGCTCCTTTTTAAAAATGGTTTTTATTGAGCTATATATTTTTTCTGCTTCCCTCCCTTACTCTTCCCTCACCCTCTACCCCTTCCCATGGTTCCAATGCTCTCAATTTACTCAGGAGATCTTGTCTTTTTCTACTTTCCATGTTAATTAAAACTCTGTATGTCTCTCTTAAGGTCATCTTTGTTTTCTAGGTTCTCTGGGATTGTGAATTGTATGCTGCTTTTTTTTGCTTTATGTCTAAAAGCCACTTATGAGTAAGTCCATATGCTATTTGTCTCTTGACTGGACATGCAGGACTGCAGAAAAATGACTGCTAAACTTGCCAAAAGAAGGTGAGATGGTCCTTTGGGGTTCCTGTTTCATGAGAAAACTGCCGGACATTTTGCAGACATAGGAGAAAGCAACTGAAGAACTTGGCCAGGACAAGGCATAAGAGATCTTCAACTTTCCTGCTTCATGAAAAAGTCTGCCTGTAGGCAGAAGATGGTTGCCACAGTATTATGGAGGAACTTTGGGTGACTGTCTGGGTATTGAGATGTCTCTGTCAATTCTAGAGTTTTGGAAGTAGCTTACAATGCACTTCCTGTTAATTTAGGTAATGTATTCTTCTGGGGTCTTTGATGGAGTTGAAGAATAGATATAGTTTTCTTTAATTATGATAAAAGATAAAATAGATATAAATATTGTAACTATAATTCTTGCTTGATACCTGTTTTATTATATGTAATTTTACTATGTTAAAGTTAAAATATTCCTTTTTATTTAGACAGAAAAGGGGACATGATATGGGATTCCCCCCTGTATGCTGTGAATACCATTTGTTAATAAAGAAGCTGCTTTGGGTCTATAGTAGCAGAAAACAGGGCAAAGCAGGAGTTCCAAGCAGATAAAGGAGGAGAAGTGGAGTCAGGGAGAAGCCATGTAGCTGCCACAGGAAACAGATGCCAGACTCTGGATGGAACCTTACCAGTAGGTCACAATCATGTGGCGATACACAGGTTAATAGAAATGGGCTAATTTAAGATATAATACCTAACCAATAAGAAACGTGAGCTAGTAGGCCAAGCAGTGTTGTAATAATACAGTTTCTGTGTGAGTATTTTGGGTCTGGGTCACCAGGAAATGAATGAGCAGCCTCTGTCTACAAATATATTTAACTATAAAACCCAATATTAATCAAAATCTTTTTGAAAAGCAATTTGCATTTGCTATTATGAGACTGAAGAGATTTGTGAGCAGGACATTAAGGTGGATGATCTGATAGAAAAAAAAATTCTAGTAGATTTTTTTTTTGACACCACAACCCACCCTGGATTTTAAGGTTCTTCTCACAGAAACAGAGAGAGTGAAACTCAAAACTAAGAGGAGAAGCCTGTCCTGGAACTAGCTCTGTAGACCAGGCTGGTCTCGAACTCACAGAGATCCGCCTGCCTCTGCCTCCCGAGTGCTGGGATTAAAGGCGTGCGCCACCATCGCCCGGCCTTGAGAAGCAGTCTTTTGAGTGCATAAAAGTAACCGGGAAGGACACTGAATACTGACCTGTAAATTGTGCTGCATCTTGCTAGTCTACACATATCCTTTAATGAGACTTAAAAAGAAAACATGCTCTATGGGACTCACAATGATTTTTATTGTATTTATCTGACAGAAATGATCTTCGTGAATGTGCTTCATCCTGCAAGCTTGGCCAAATTGGAGCATTGAACAGAAAGCACAGGGATCCACCAAGTTTCATCCTGCAGTATTGTTGCCCGAGTATTCAGTCACAGAAGCTCACTTACGCTTAGGAAGGCTGGAGTCCTGTGTGCACTCCCACCCCGTCCATCCCATCCGGGAGAGGAAAGCTAATTTTGAACTTGTATTTGAATTCTCATCTTACTATTCATATGACTAGTAAGAATATCTTGCCATTCTTTTTCTTACATGGTTATCTTTGTAGTATTTATATTTTGGTATTGGGGTTGTGTCTTTGGTTGCAACCTTGGACTCTATTTTCCTTTTGCAGAGTTGCAGAATAGCTTGCAAAAGTCACAAGTTACAACACACTGCTGTTCCCTTCTCAGAAAAGGAGGCTAACTGATGATCCCAATACAAAGTATATTGTTTTATTTTGCGTTGCTTAAACCCAATCATAAGAATGAGATACTAAGAAAAAATAGCATATTCTGTGACAAACTTACTGTTGTCATAATGAATAAACTATCACAATAAAGCAACTGTGTCTATCTAATTCACCCTATAGTTTGAACCTGTTGTAGTTAAAGCAAAAAAGATCAAATCAATAATATGAAGACATATTATCAACATGGATCTGAAGTGTTTTTGAAAACCTTGGTATGTAGTTTACTATAAAGGACAGATTTTTCTCAGAGATTAACATTTATTTTTTTAAAGAATAATTTCTGAAAATTATAGTTTCGACGGATTAGTAACTGCCAGTGGTCTCCAACAGATTTCCTTTTGTGGAAGAGCTGGAAACTTTGGGCCCACTAGACCTCCTTGATCTTAGTCCACATGAACTGTTTAGTTTCATTTGGTGCCAAAGGGACTCTTCCATACTTATCAGAAGCTTCAGTTTAATACAGAAAAAAGAGAGGCTCTGACATGTCAATATAATACTGTTAATGTTTTCCACGTTTACAATTCCAGGGTCAAAGTCAAACCTCTTATTGTATTAATAATAACAAAGCAAAAATAGGCTTTGTAGTTATGAATTCATGGTCTTAAGGAATAATTTCCCTATGATTTTATTAATTCAAGCCATCCATTGGCCCACTCAGGGTTCCATTACATATTCAGTTGTAATATCTCATAGTGTACCTTTAACTCTAAAGACCCTGAGAATGGATACATGTATGGTTCCTTACAGTCACCAACATGAACTATTTCCTTTGTTCAGAAGTTATATCAATTTCTAACATTAAAACTTATATTTAGTAATGTTAGAGCTTAGGAGTGAAATCATGAAAGGTCAACTTCGCTCTCTGCATCCACAAGAGCAGAGTTAGCAGAACAGTTCACATGCTGGGAATTACAAAGCATGGTTATGAATTTCTGGATTCTCTTACTCTCTGATTTGCAGACTATCATTAATCAGAATTTTAATAAAACAACCCCCAAAGAAATCCTAGACAGTCCTAGCTCTGCCAGCCTTCTTTCTGTGAGTGTGTGTGTGTTACTCCACACTGTCCAGCAGTAAAGATAAACCACCTGGATGCTCCAGGGGCGTCTGCTCAGCCAAGGCTCTTGCTTAGGGCAAAGGTGGCATTGACGAGAAATGAGAAAAGACGCCTTGACTTCTTATTCTAGCTGTGGGTCTTGCTGCTCCACCATCCCACCCACCAACCCTTTCACATTTGAATGTGTTCTCGGTGAGTGGACTGGAAGCCACAAGGCTCTTTAGGGTAGACTGGAACTAGGCTGGTGCCTCACAGAGGAATGAGCTTGTCTTCTCTTCTTTCCTCTGGATGTAACACATTTGGTACTGTACTTGACTAGCATGCGTGAAGCCCTGGGTTCAATCCACAGTACCACGTAAACTAGGCATGGTGCTGCACTCCTGTCATTATAGCCCTTGAGAGATAGAGGCAGGAAGATGAGAAATTCAAGGTCATCCCTGGGTATATAGGTATATACAGTGAGTCTCAGGACATCCTGATCTATAGGACACCCTGCCAAACAGGGAAGAAAAGAAAGAGAAAGAAGTATGAAGGTAGAGAAAAGGAAGGAAGGAAGGAAGGAAGGAAGGAAGGAAGGAAGGAAGGAACGAAGGAACGAAGGAACGAAGGAACGAAGGAACGAAGGAAGGCCAATCCAATTTCTTCTACTAGAGGTTACTCACAGATATGTACAATAAAGTAGCATCATGCATTGTATTTTGTACCAGGTCCATTTAAATCTGGTGGTGATTTTGAGGGAATTCTATCACCTAGAATGGCTTGAGATGAATGCTAAGACTTAAGTTTCGTTCACTTTGGAGAACTGAACATTTATTATCCTCCATCCATCTTGGTATCACATGCTATGCTGTTTGGCCAACCAAACTCTTTTTCCTCAGATTTATTTGGTTAGAAACTCACAAATTCAAATCACCAAAGCCATGTGTGTTATTTAGGAGAGTTGGGGAGGATCACACTCCCCTCTCATCAACTTTGTATTGAATTAAGAGAATCTCTCTGCTTGTAGCTCTTTTTCCTGTTTACAAGGTCATGTACTTGACTGAAAGAAGCCAAGGAAGTAATGTGCTTCTGTGTTGGCCAAACTGTGCTCTAAGGATATTGATTGGCATACTATAATCAAGTGAGATAGGAAGCCGCAGACTAACTGGAGTACAAGCAGCTCCTCTGCCAAGTCACAACAGGACTCCAAAGTTAGTAGTAAGCGGCTGGAGATCTGATCCCACCCATGCCGAACCTGCCTGACTGAGGGTGTAAGGCTGCAATTCCTTATCCGCAAAATGAAGCCAGAACATATCAGCTCTCGTGGAAATTATGATAGTTCCTTGTGTTGATGTATATAAGATTACAGATTATCATTGCCATCCTTTTTAATTTAAAACTTTCTGAGAATTTTGCATATGAGAACCATTATTTCTATCGTTTCCATTTCTCCCTCTCTAACCCTTTCCATGACCCCAATCTCCTCTCAAATCACTGACCTCTTCTTTTTAAATTGTTATTGGTGTGTGTGTGTGTGTGTGTGTGTGTGTGTGTGTGTGTGTGAGAGAGAGAGAGAGAGAGAGAGAGAGAG
>NC_022015.1:87466873-87514319 GCF_000317375.1 Microtus ochrogaster
GAGAGAGAGAGAGAGAGAGAGAGAGAGAGAGAGAGAGAGAGAGAGAGAGAGAATGCACACAATCTACTGAGTTCATTTCATTTAGTGTTGCTTATTTGTACATGTGGCTGACCACTTGGGATGGAGAATCTATGGGGTCTCTCCCTGGAGAAGATGGACTCTCCCACTCTCTTAGCAGGCATTTATTGCCTGTAGTTTCTCAGCTGGTGGTGTCCTGTGAGATCTCATCCACTCACATTGGCAGACCAGCAGGTATTGTCATTGTGCAAATCTTTTTGAAGCTGCTATATTGTTGAGATCTCATGGAGTTCACAAAACAAAGATGAATCAGTTGGCCTTTCCCAATCTTATATGTTCATTCACTCACTCATTTATTCCCTTTTGTTTGTCATCCATCCATCCATCTATCCATCCATCCTTCCTTCCATCCACTCATCCATCCACCCTTCCTTCCTTCCATCCATCCATCCATCCACCCTTCCTTCCTTCCATCCATCCATCCTTCCATCCATCCTTCCATCCATCCACCCATCCTTCCATCCTCCTTTCCATCCATCCACCCACCCATCCATCCATCCATCCACCCTTCCTTCCATCCATCCATTCTTCCTTCCTTCCATCCATCCACCCTTCCTTCCTTCCTTCCTTCCTTCCTTCCTTCCTTCCTTCCTTCCTTCCATACTTCCATCCATCCATCCTTCCATCCTCCTTTCCATCCATCCATCCATCCATCCATCCATCCATCCACCCATCCATCCATCCATCCATCCACCCTTCCTTCCATCCATCCATCCTTTCTTCTTTCCATCCATCCACCCTTCCTTCCTTCCATCCATCCATCCATACTTCCATCCATCCACCCATCCTTCCATCCTCCTTTCCATCCATCCACCCACCCATTCATCATCCATCCATCCATCCTTCCATCAATCCATCCACTCATCCATCCACCCTTCCTTCCATCCATCCATCCACCCATCCTTCCTTCCTTCCTTCCATCCATCCATCCATCCTTTCTTCCTTCCATCCATCCACCCTTCCTTCCTTCCATCCATCCATCCTTTCTTCCATCCATCCATCCACCCATCCATCCATCCTTCTTTCCATCCATCCACCCATCCATCCATCTATCCATCCATCCATCCATCCATCCATCCATCCATCCATCCATCCATCCATCCAGTTATATCTAGAATAGATGGCCTGGAATGGCATGGAGTTTCACACATAACAGTTAAGCTGGAGGCACGGGAGTGGGGTGGCTTCATGTGTTTGGCCTATCATCATCTAAGTTCAGTGAGTCTTCACTAGTTTGCTGTCAGTTCCCAGGAGTTCCCTGAAGGCATCCTGAGAACACAGCTTCACAGATACACTGATTTCCTTTATCTGTTTCTTTGGTAACACTTTTCTCTGTCAGCTGTGGGGCAGCAGCAGTGACTGCCGCAGTCTCTAGGGTTCAGATTACATCCAGCTCACTATATAATCTTGACTTGCCTGGAGCTTACTTTGTAGACCACAGTGGACTTCAGTTCATGGATACATCTGCTTCTGCCTTCCTAGTGGTGGTATTAAAGATGCACCCTGTCACACCTGGCTTGATGCTGTTTTTGGAGCAAGGACTTGCTCTACCACCCCAGCTCACCTGTCACTCTATGTAGACCAAACTGTCCTAGAATTCTTTATCTATCCCCCTGCCTTTGCTGCTCGAGTGATTGGATCATGGGTGTAGAGCATTCAGCCTGGACTTTTTCGTTGTTTGTAAAGATTTATTTCATTGCTTGCACAGGCATGTGCTCCCACTTGGCGAGAGGGTACCCAGGGAGGTTAGAGGAGGACATCAGATCCCTAGGATAGTCTAGGAGGATCTTCTTTCTATGTGTTGCTTTCATTGGTTGAATAAAGAAAACGGCCTTGGCCTTTTGATAAGGCAACCCTTAAGTGGGTGGAGTAGACAGAACAGAATGCTGAGAAGAAGGGAAGTGTGGCAGACGCCATGATTCTCCTGCCTGAGACAAACGTAGGTTAGACTCTCACCAGTAAGCCGCAATCACGTGGTGATACACGGATTTAATAGAAATGGGTGAATCAAGATATGAGAGTTAACCAATAAGAGGCTAGAAATAATGGGCCAGGCAGTGTTTAAACGAATACAGTTTCTGTGTAATTATTTCGGGAGTTAAGCTACCTGGGTGGAGGGACACGCCCTGCTGCCCCTCATTTCTACACTCGAACTTGAGTTACAGTAAACTACCGCATGTGGGTGCTGGCCACTGAGCTCAGGCTCTCGAAAACAGATGTAGGCACTCTTTGTCATTGAGTCATCTCCCTGATTGTCATAACGTTATTTTTTAAAGATCTCTGTGGGTTGGAGGGAGACAGGAGATTGAAGGAAGAGACACAGGACTGAATCAAAGCAGAGGGGAGCAGAGGAGTGGGGAGACAGGAGTCACGACAAGCAAGGCAGCATCTGTTAGAAGTGCTGCGGGGCCGGTAGACAAGCCGCCTATAACATCGAGTCTCCTGCGCTTCTTCTGACATCATTCTTTGTGGTGATACGGTTTCCCCAATGGAATCTCACTGGGCATATCAACCACACTTAAGCTCCATGCCCAGCAATAGGTGACGGACACAAAACAAATTCAGCGGTGTTTGTGTAGACTTTTTGTCTCGTATTGCTTTGTTTGAGCATTTTTTGACTTACTCATCTTTTGTTGTGTATTATGGTCTTGTGATTTTATGTTTTATGGATTGTATATGTATGTTTCTTCTTTTATCCCTCTTAATTCTTTTTTTGCCTGTTTGTTTTCTAAAGAAAAAGGAAGTAAAAAGGGCCACGAAGTTAGGTACGAAGGTGGGAAAGAGCTAGGAGGAGTTAGGGGAGGGAAAATAGTGATAATACTTTTTATGAAAAAGAATTTTCAATAAAAAAAAATAATGCTTTGAAACCAGGCAGTGGTGGCACACACCTTTAATCCCAGCACTTGGGAGGCAGAGGTGAGCAGATCTCTGTGAGTTCAAGGCCAGCCTGATCTACAGAGCTAGTTTCAGAACAGGCTCCAAAGATACAGAGAAACCCTGTCTCAAAAAACAATAACAATAATAATAATGATGATAATAATAATGCTTTTCTTTTAGGTAGAAAAATTATATATGTGTGTATACTTAATATATAATGTTTTAGAAAATGTTTTATGTATAAATACAATAAAAACAAGTATGTATTGTATATTCACATATAGTAATTATGGATTTATAAATGTATGCTATGGTTTGAATGTAAAATGCTCACATCGTCTCATGTATTTTAACACTTGGTCCTCTGTGGCACTGTTTTTGGGAGGTGTGGTAGTTTGAAAGAAAATGTCACCCACAGGAAATGGCAGTATTAGGTGTGTCCTTGTTGGGGCAGGGATGGCCCCATTGGAGAAAGTGTGTCACTGTGGAGATAGGCTTTGAGGTCTCATCTATGCTCAAGCCACACCCAGTAAGACAGACAACTTCCTGTTTCCAGTGGATCAAGATGTAAGAACTCTCCTTCCCCAGCACCATGTCTGTCTGCATGCTGCCTTGCTTCTCTCCATGATGGTAATGGACTAAACCTTTGAACTGTAAGTGAGCCACCCCAGCTGAATGTTTTCCTTCATGAGCATTGCCATGGTCATGGTATCTCTTCACAGCAATAGAATCCCTAACTAAGACAAGAGGTTATAAAAGCTCAGGGAGGTGGGACCTAATTGGTGAAGTGAATCTCTAGGGGGCTGGTTTGAAGATTATACCACAGCCCACATCCTATTCTCTCTCCATTTGCCGTGCCTTCCAACTTTGGTGGGGAAAACACTTGGAATCTGCCTGCCAACACGGAGTCACTTGTCATGCCTTTCTACTATGAAATCCTCCAAACCCTCCTTTAACCTGCTTCTTGTCATATATTTGGTTAGGGTGACCAGGAAAATAAGTTATCTATCTATAAAATAAGTATAAAGTTGACATCTTTGTCCTTGGGTCCAAGGGATCAACCAAATATGAATTAAAAGTATTTAGGGAAAATGTATCTTTCCAGACTATGGACCAACTTTTTTTTTGTTGCCATTATTCCCTAAAGAACACAACTTAGCAACTATTTCTATACCAATTACACTGTATATAAGGTAATACAAATTGTCACCAGAAATTTTTTCCTGAGGGGGTCTGCATAAACCCTACTTCCTCTCTATTTACGGTCCCAAGGGAAAACTGAAGTTTGAGTTTACCAGAGTTTCTCCTGGGAAACAGAGATTTTATTGGACTTACAAAAGAATTGGTAAGGGCTTAATGGGAGGAGCATAGGTGGCCGTGACCTTAAAGCAGCCACATTAGAAAGTATACACTCAGAGGGGATGATGGCTCCCCATGGCTTTACAAGTAGAGCCCTCTCAATTTCACCCACAATATACTAGACCCTCCCATAGTCTAGAAGGCCATGTGCATTCTCCGCAGAATTGCATAAAACTGGTTAGGAGGGATGACTGGATTCTCAGTTAGGGTCAAATGTCCTTCAATATCTCTTTCTTATCTGAGGGAATGTCACCAGCCAGCAAGCCCAGCTGCGTAGATCTTCAAGTGGACACAGATGGAATTATGAAGATGCTGATTATTCTGATAAGAGGATAGGGCCGTACAACACAATTACTCTAAGGTTTATAGGACATAAGAGAATTGCTATATGTTAATACTGAATGATTGTATATAGGCACTTGAGTGTCCTTGGATTTTGTGGTTTGGTATCCATGATATACTGGAGTGTCCTGAAATCAATCCTTCATGGATAAAAAAGGACACACACACACACACACACACACAAATAATCCAGCATGTACTCAAAGAATGTTATACACACAGATAGCATGCAAGTACACATATACTTTAGCATTTACACACACACACACACACACACACACACACAAACTAACATGCGCTCACAGACACAGATATCCCTAGCATGTATACACACACAGATAGTATGCAGGCACATGCACATACTCTAGCATGTGCGCACACGCACACACACACACACACACACACACACACACACATTTTCCTTTCCTATTCTGTCTTTTCAGATGAAGCAGGAAACATTAACTTAAGAGCATCACACTTTCTAAAAAGCACATGTGAGTGGTACTGTCATACAGCAGGGTGACTGAGAGTAACCATGAATATGGGACATTTCACAAAGCTAAAGAAACGGTATCTGGGCATGATATTACTTGAATCTGATGCTGAACCTGATGTACAAACTACACAACATGTTCATATAGGCACCCCATTAATGTGCACAGTTTTATGTTTTTAAGTATACTTAAAAGAAAATGCTTAAAAGCTTCAAATAAAAACATTTCATTCAGTTGATTAATTCTGTGGCCCCGCATGTTTTGAACAACAGATCCAAAGTATAGCATATAGTGAATTTTCACCCAGAAACACTTCAAGGAGGTAAATGGCTTTTGAGAAGTGTCTCCAGAATGAAGCAAGCTCACTTTTTAGAGGAGAAAAAAAAAACCTCCTTTTTAAATTGTTCTATCCAAGGCTAATGAGTCCAAAAGCAGCTTCAAGTCTGCATTGCCCTGGATCCTGAAAACTGAATATTGAAATAAAATTTGAAAGCCCTTCCCCTTTGTGCTGTCTGTCCCCGTCTCTGAATCTCCAAGGCATTTGTTTTGTAAAATTCTAAATGGAAACACATTTTGGTCCCATAATTTCAAACAAACCATCCCTTTTTGAACTCTGCAGTCTTGAAGCATTAACACAACAGCATATCGAGTTCAGAAAATTTCGGATAGACCATGTTCAAGATATGTGTGTATGCATATACAAAGACATATATGGGCTATATATGTGCTGGAAAAAAGTTTTTCCCACATCTCATCTCATTTTCTCGTAGAAGCACAAGACCCTAGGAAGCCCTGAGTACTGCATGCTCCCACTCTCTATTCCTCTTTCTCTTTCCCCTCCCCTAAATTCTGCCACATGCTGGTTGACAGACTCAGACCCTTAGCAAGTCCCCTTGCCAAGGCATGCTTACAGCTCAGGATAAAATCATTTTCACCACATTTGCCGGTCTATGAGGCTCAGTTAATAGCAGGTATTAACACCCTAAATATCTCGGCAAAAATTGGTGCACTTTGCTAAAATCATTCCTCTGAGAACCGTCCTGCCAACCTGATTTTTGGCATGTGTTTCCTTGATATCAGCTCTGAGCTCTTTGTTTCTCCTGAATGAGAGCATTTAAAACAGCAGCATGACGCTACCACATTGCTTTTCAAAGATAATGTAAAATATTGAATTCCATAAAGTTGTCTCCTGTGGTTCCAGTCTGATTTATTCATGTATTAAGGTAAGTGTCTTCTTTTATTTACTTAAGATCACACAAAATAAACTAAGCTCAATGAAAGACCAAAGTAAACAAAATAACTGCCGACGAGCCCGATAATCACATGAGCGAATGAGAGAATCTAGGGTAAATTCTCTTCCCCCATGGACTGAACATTCTATAAGCACATACATGATTTATAATTGTATTGTAGTGGTCTACATTTTATGAAACATACAACGGTTAGGGGCGAAGGGTGCAAATCTCAAGGAGGTAGAAAAGAAAAGCATGATTTATTCTGCTTCCCTGGCCCTGCTAGCTGCCAGGTGTTTGCCCTTTGATCCAGCTCACTGGCAATGATTTTCTGAAGTGGTTTCCGACAATGTCTGACATCATTTATAGCGCTCTTGAACAATCTTGTAATGTGTTAAACTACACCAAATTAAGTGAGTTGGTGGCCCGAGGAAAGAGTCCAGTGGGCCCTGGGGTGTCGTGAGGGTTTTGTTACTTGCCGCCTGTTGTATTTACGGCTCAGAGGGGAAAAAAAATGAAATGTTTAGATTTTCTAAGACCTCAAGTGGTGGATTTGGTGGAAAGTCGCACCAAAGCTGGCATGAGGAGGGATGGATTCCACATTCCTGGGCACGTGGACATTTCCACATTATTCCTGTAAAGTAACCCATGTCTTTAAAAAAAAGTCACTCAATCCTGTATTTATTTGTTCCACCTCTCACCGAATATCTATGACTCTCTATAACAGATGGCTAAATGTGTCACATGGGAAATAAAGATGAGAGATACCCTAGCCTTGTTCTGGAAGAGTTTATTATACCAAATAGCAGAGATAATATGTTGAAATGAATGGGTTCAAAAGCAAAATAACGTGTTGACTAGAAAATGATATTGTACTTAGTTCAGAGGAAGGCAAGATTCCTTCCAGCTGGGTTGATGGAAAATATATTCAACCGCTCCTCCATCCACTGTTTTGCTGTGGGTGTGTTGTCATTTTTGTTTTCGATTTTGGTTTTTACTGTTTTCTGTTTGACTTCCTTTATAGTCAAAATTTTACAAAGGAATTTGTGACATTAATAAGTAAATTACATCTTCAATAAAACTAATGAAGATGTCAGACATATGATAGCAGATAAAATATTACCTTGGGAATTAAGGTGAATCTTGAGAAGAGGGTAGCTATATTTGAGTTTGAGTCACTGGGAAAAAAAATTTGGGGTTATATTTGAAAGTGCAAATCTTTGGCTTTATTTATCTATATTTTTTCATATGATATCCAACTTTATATTTTTAAAGAAATCCTTGAGAATTACATAGAATATGTTTTGATTATTTTCACCCATCCCACAAGCCCTCCTAGATCTACTACCCTTCCCTATCCACTCAACTATGTTTTTCTTTAATATTTTTTTACCCCATTAAGAGCTAATTTGTGATACCCAACTAGTCTTGGATATGTGATCTTCCACTGGAGTATTGTCTATTTATTAGGAAATACAGTCTTAAAGAAAATTAACCCCCCATCTCCCAGCAGCTGACAATTGACAATATCTCCTTGGCTAGGGCTGAGGCTTCATTCCCATCCCCCCATCCGTGTTATGATTTTTGTCTGGTTTGAGTTTACACAGATCTTGTGCCTCCAGTCACAAATACTGTTGATTCATATGAACAGCTGTTGATTTAGTGTTGGCATACAAAGATTCCACAGTAGCCCGGAATGGAGTATAACAAAGGTATATTTATCTGGGGATAAACTAACAGAAAGAGTAACAATCTGCAGTCCTCTGTATGTACTGGGAACTGGAACTGAATCCAGCAGCCAAGAAGCCCATGAAAGCTTTTTGTCTGCATCTATAGTAAATGAGACCACTCCCAAAGTGGGCTGGTACTTATAGGCTATTGGCTGAAGGAGTTCCCACAGCACCTCCCCCTTTTGTCTAAATAAGAGAGTTCTAAGTCTAATTACAAAACTGTATACAATAAGAACAAATATCAAGTATTGTCCAGGGAAAAGAAGAGGCAAAAACATACATAAAATTAGAATTACAACCAGCATTAACAACATCAAGCAAGAAGCATATACTAAATGTTTTAATATTATCCTATCCTAAGGGGCCTAAGTCTTATATTAAAAATGGCTTGGCTAACTCATGAGAGGAAAGTAACTATGACTATCTAGTCTTCAACTCCATCAAAGACCTGAGAAGGGAGAAATAATATTACTTGAATAAACAGGAAGTGCAATCAAACAACTTCCAAAAAGGTACAAGAAATGACAGAGAAAACTGACTACTTGGGCAATTACCCGAAGTCTCATTTGCAACACTGAGGCTTTGTGGGAGTCTAGGCTGTTTGGGTGTGTACCTTCCTAGACCTGGATGGAGGGGAGGACCTTGGACTTCCCACAGGGCAGGGAACCCTGACTGCTCTTAGGGCTAGAGAGAGAACGGGAGGGGAGCAGGGGAGGGGGAGGGAAATGGGAGGCAGAGGCAGGGAGGAGGCAGAAATTTTTAATAAAAAATAAAATAAAATAAAAAGAAATGATGACTCCTGTGGGTGAGTTCAATAAGAAGTGATAATGTTTGAGGTAAAATTTTTCTCAAGCAGAGGTTGGGACTTGAAATGAGAATGAAAGAGAGGAACCAATGATGATTCTGATGGCTTTCAGTCTGAAGACTGGGGTGGATTTAAGCACATTGACCAATAGTGGGAAGATCTGGAGGAATAAGTTTAGAAATGATGTAAGAATTCTAATTTGAATATCATATAATATAATATGCTACAAGTTATATCATAACAAGTTACATAAGCTTCATTGTTTAAAATAATAAATTAAAAGAATAGATATCTACATTGGTTCTGGAGGCCAGACATCAGAATTAAGGTGCCAGTATGAGCAAACACACTCTTGACTCTTGTTGGGCCTCATCCCCAACAAAAAAACATTTTTTACTAGTGTAGAGGCATGGGGAAAATGAAGATACAATTCACACAACAGTGTCGGGAGGGAGTTTCAGGCATTATTCAGATCCCCAAATCACCCATGTTTATTTTTCAAACAGTTTTTATATCAGTTGTAAACTTTCAAGGGAAAGGAGGGCTGAAAAAGAACGCTGGATTTGCCAGGATAGCTAGGACTGTTGGAGGACCAAGCCAAGGAGCCAGTTCCTGTGGCCATGTATCCATTGCCTTCCATACTTATACAGAAAGGTGTCCTGTGCCCAGGGTCCTTGGTGGCTTCAGGAGAGGAACAGCTCAACAAAGAAAGATAATGAATACTTAGGAAAAAAGAGAATAATGAGGCAGCAAAGACAGAGGAATCAGAAGAGGGCAGGTTTACCCTAGACAGGAAGGCATCCTCTTTTGCAACCTAAGAAAGCCTAGGGAAGTTGCCAAGGGGAATTTGAAGGTTCCCTGGCAGCAATTGAGGAGATTACTGCCTTCATCTTTGTATTTCCATAGTCACACAGAGGATTCATGAGTCTAGGCAGATGAATCACTCCACAAGCAGTAGGTCTTGTCAAGGTCACCATGACCTTCATCATTATTAATGGTCAACTCTCAGCTTTCCTCTTACTCATTAATAATAGCATTGGACACTGTTGATCCATCATTGTTCTCCAAAATACTCTTTTCTAACTATATTAGTATCATATATACCTTATGTAGCTAGAAAGTTTTATATATGTATATATACATATATACAATGCTATATATATATGTATGTATGTATGTATGTCTCTATATAATAATGTTCTTTCAAATTATCTGAGTCCTATTTCTTATTTCAGCCACTGCTATGGAAAAGAACTCACATGAAGACTTGACAACTTTGGGCTTCATACAAGTTGACCATGACTTGCTTTTCTTGATTCCTGTTCTGGGGCATGATGGAACTAGATAGTAGCAGAAACTATGTCACAGCAACCAATATAGATTCCAGAAATGCAAGGGAGTTTACATTTCTTGGAGCAATCTTTTGTTGTCCTGGGTAGCCTCCAGTGTCTGTATATTTTTCCCATTTTTCCTGAGATGGATCTTTGAAGGCTTACTTCATTTGTGAAGGCCCTACAGGATGGAGTCATTTATATAGCTTTTTCCTTTTGCTGTTTTATTCTCCTTATCCCTTTCTGAACTGAATCTGTGGGTTATCACAGAGCAATTGAAGTTACTTAAACACCCTATGCTTCTCTTCTTCCTAACTCTGAATCTGGAAGGTTCATCCATTGCCCATTTAATTTCTTTCCATATCTAAAGCCCTTCTCTGTTTTTACTT
Source organism: Microtus ochrogaster (assembly GCF_000317375.1). NCBI lineage: Eukaryota > Metazoa > Chordata > Mammalia > Rodentia > Cricetidae > Microtus > Microtus ochrogaster. The sequence continues at coordinate 87,477,511 of NC_022015.1, forward strand.
TGTGACACAAAATCTTTCTGCATCTCTCTGTGTCTCTGTCTCTCTGTGTCTTTCTATGTCTCTCTTTGTGTCTTTGTATCTCTGTCTCTCTGCATCTCTTTTATGTCTTTCTCCATGTCTCTGTCTCTGTGTCTCCTGTTTCTCTGTCTTTTAGTGTCTTGGTTTCTCTATTTCTATGTGTCTCTGTGTGACTCTTTCTATGTCTCTCTCTGTGTCTCTGTAAATCTTTCTATGTCTCTCTCCATGTCTTTGTCTCTGTGTCTCCTGTCTCTCTGTGTGTCTCTTTCTCTGTCTCTATATCTCTGTGTCTCTTCCTATGTCTCTGTCTCTCTCATCTTTGTCTGTCTCTGTGTGTGTGCATGTGCACACACGTGTACGTGTGTGTTATGATGTATGTTTAGAGGTGTTTGTTGGTTCTCCCCTTCCGTCTTGTCTGAGACAGAGTATCTCATGGTTTGCTCTCACTGTATATGCCAGGGTAGCTGGCCTGGGACTTCTGGGAAGTCCCCTGTCTCTGTCTCCCATTTTGCATGGAAGCATTAGGATATATAGCATTCCATTTATATGTGTTAGAGACCAAACACAGGTCCTCCTGTGCAACAAGCATTATCTCTGCTTAGGCCTTCCTCAGCCTCCCAAAATGACTTTGGCTATATTAAAGGTATTTTTCCATTGCTGCTGCAAAGAACCCTGGACAGAGAAAACCACCTGGATTCCTCTTTTTCCTTGAAGATCTATTTCACCAGGTAAGACCCAGAAGATTCTCACTGATTATATCCATCTAATTGGTGAGTGGAGCTAATGTGCCAAATAACTTTGTTATTATGTTCAGTCCCTGTAATTCACAGACTAGAGGCATTTCACTGCAGGGATCAATACCTGCATAGGGTTTATTATCCTTATTTGTACACATTAAAAAATGTTATTGGTTACTCGTCTAATCATTGTTGGTTGGTTTTATTTAGTAGTCATGGAGAAAAAGTCAGTTTGCTGTTAAGCTTTGTGAAGAAGGAATGAGTTTGTCTGAACTTTGTTTAAATGTTTGTGTGTGTGCTTATGTGTGTCCATCATCACCATCATTTATCCCCCACAATGCCTAAGCATCCGTGGGGGATCATTTATGGCGGTTCTTTGGTTATTCCTATCCTGGGCAACCATAGATGCTTGTGTTATTGCCATACCCAAGGTTTCACACTCTTCCTTAATGCTGTGTATCCAGTTATTTTTGAGCCTTCCTCTTCACCTTATCCCGTGCACTCCTCCAAGCAGTGCTATCTTCAGTTATCTGCCGTCATTCATTCTCATAGCATTGCATTTTGCCAGCAATACAGCATTGCTTGCTGAAAGTCTGAATGAGCTGCAGGCCATGGTAGAGAGTGGTAGAAGTCAGTGAAAACCTTGGTATGAAAGTCAAAATCTGGAAGACTGAGCTACAACACTTGGGAAGGGCGCACAAGAATTTTAACATTGTAATAAAGAACCAGAACCTCAAGCAAACAGTCAACTTTGTCTATCTGGGAGGAAACCTCAGTTCAAAGGAGGGAATTATTCTGGACATCAAGAGGTGACTAGGGATAGCGAAGGCTGCATTCCAGGCACTAGGAAAGCTTTGGTCAGCAAGAGACATAACAACAACAACAAAATTACAAGTATACAAGTATATAAGTGGGCTCTTCATTGGGGAAAACTATTCATGCTTAGCCTTCCCCAGTTGCCTGTAGCTCTTTGTCTAGGATTGAGACACTCAGAGCTCTCTTTCCTCCTCCGTGTTAGCCTGTCCATTGGTGTTGTCACTGCCCAAGTCTTTTTTAAACAGTCATTTTGATAAGACCTCACGGATATGCCCTGGCTGACATTTTTGAGAGATACTTCATACTTTGTGCTCCTCTGGCTTGTACAATCTTTCTGTCCCCATTTCTGCTGTGACCACTAAACCTTAGGTTCAGGAATTGTGTTCTCGATGTATCAGTTGGACTAGATACCACACACCCTCTTATTCTCTGCATTGTGATTATGGTTTTATTTAAAAAATAATGGCTCTTTTGAGTAGTGCCTGTTAATATAACTTTATTTTCCCACGTGATGACCCACTAGAATTATTTCTGCTTAACTGTATCATCCAGTCATTCAATTTTACACCAATAGAGTAGATTTATATCTATTTAGGTCACATATAAGGTCTATTAGTTTAAGTACACACTCAGTGTTGACTACTGTTCAATGGCTGGGAAATAACAAAGGAAGAAAAAGGGAGAGGACCCTTCCTCAAAGTGATACAAACCAAAGAGGAAGGTAAAAGAGGAAAATCAAGGGATGAACCCACATACCGAGACAATGGGGATGTTCTATTGGGAACTCACCAAGGCCAGCTGGCCGGGGTCTGAAAAAGCCTGGGATAAAACGGGTCTCTCTGAACATAGCGGACAATGAGGACTACTGAGAACTCAAGAACAATGGCAATGGGTTTCTGATCCTACTGCACATACTGGCTTTGTAGGAGCCTAGGCAGTTTGGATGCTCAACTTACTAGACCTGGATGGAGGTGGGCGGTCCTTGGACTTCCCACAGGGCAGGGAACCCTGATTGCTCTTTGGGCTGACGAGGGAGGGGGACTTGACTGGGGGAGGGGGAGGGAAATGGGAGGCGATGGCGGGGAAGAGACGGAAATCTTTAATAAATAAATAAATTAAAAAATAAAAAAAGAAAGAAAATGAAAAAAAAGAGGAAAATCACACAAAGCACCCCTTGGGGATGCTCAGTCCACCAGCCTCTACCAATCTGAGGGTTGATTTGTGTTATAGAGGCAGAGGGAAGGGCCATTTGGACTGAAGGATTCTGCTCCTCAGAAGCTCAAGCAGCTGACTGTGCACTGCTGTGAAAGTTATGATCGTCAGGGATATGCTCTCTGATAATATTCACTTAGCTCAGCCTAGGACATCTTTGTGATTCCTGGGAACTTTCCAGAAATGTGGCATTCAGGAATTTCAGCAGGTCTTCTCTGTATTCTTATGAAGGAAAGATTATAGTTATTCCCCGAAGCATAAGTGTTACATCCTTCTGAAAATAAGCCAGAGGATTTCCTGTTATGTAAAACATAGATATTAAAAATAGGGAAGAGCTGTCTCTGCATGCTTCTGCATTCATGTTTTTCTATTATTTTAGTCACTCATTCCACTATTTATATACTAATTCTCTAAGAACAGCTGATCATAAAACTATGATTAAATTAAAAACACATTAAATTCACACTATATGAAAAAACGGAACTTACATAATCAACAAAATATAGAAACAAAAATATCAATATGGAATTTGGTTTTTGGAATTAGGCTTGTGTGTGTGTGTGTTCTACCTATATTCACACACATACACACACACATATGTGTATATATATAATGCATATCAGAATAATGATGTTTGGTATTATTTAATGAAGAGGTTATCTATGTATCACCAATTTTTTGGAAAGCCATTTCTGACCCAAATATATTTCTTTTCATTCCTTCCCATTATTCATGTTATGTCTTGAATCTAAAATGTCCTGCAGACTGCAGCCCTGCATGTTCACCCCAGTCGGTGGCATAATTTTGGGGGCAGTGTAGGCTTCAGGAGGAAGGACTTGGACGACAGAAGTATCAGATTGATGGTGGACCTTTGGATTATTATACCCAGCTTTACTCTCAGCCTGGGCTTGTCAGCTTCCTGTTCAGCAGTCCTGTGGACAGTTGCTCTTACCTCATGTTGGGGTCACACTCCTCTGCCTTCCCCACCATAGTGGTCTGAAATCCCTCAGTGCTCAGAAGCTGAAGCCCACTTTTCTTCCACTACATTGTCTGTAAGGGTATTTTAGTTTTTTGTTTCTTTCTTGTCACAGCAAGGAAAAAATAACTAGTACATTTTCCTACATCCAAAGATGCTGACTCATTGACAGGATGGGACCTAAAGATCTGAATTGTTAAGCCAGCGTTGTGAAGCCTCCTAGTACCAGCTAATGTTTGTGAGGTACCATCCAACCGGACCTTCTTTCTAATTCTTTTTCTCAAGAGAAAAGAAAACTAAATGGAAAATAAAATGGACAGCACCCATTACTTCTTTTAACATGTGTGTGGGGGTGTATGTGGGGGTGTGCACAGGTGTGTAGGTACCCACAGAGGCCAGAGGAGCTTGCAGAATCTTCTAGAGATGGAACTCCCAAGGCTAGTGAGCTGCTGGACATGGGAGCAGTCAGTAGTCTTAACTGCTGAGCCATCTCTCTGCCCCTACCACTACACTTTAAATGATATCCTTCTAGAAGAAAAGGTTGATATGCAAGCACAAGAAAATCATATTCTGTTTCTGCATAGAATAGGCACACAGTTTCAGATCAATGCTTCTGAGCTCTGGTCTGTGAAGAGACAAGGTAAATCGGGCACCAGGTAAGAAAGGTGCCACTTTGATTTACTGCCTTCTTTAGTAATCTGGCTTCCTTTTCCTCACAGCACTCACCAATTTAACTAAGTAGGTGCAGATGCAATTGTTTATTCACCCTAAAGACTCTCTCCTGGGTTGGGCACCGCTGGTCTGGTGGCCAAAGGACTGATCTCATCTGGGAAGGACGCTCATGCCTACACTTGCTGTGAACACTATTTTTATGAACTCCAAATTTAGATTTCTTTGACATTTTAGAGGATTGCCTTATAAAGTTTTCACAACTGGATGTTTTGTGAGTCTATAAGACCAGATGAGATTTTGCAATTTTTTAGAAGATGGTAAACACTTAGGATTCCCTGACATTGCTTCATTCATGGTGCTTTGAAGTCCTCAGGGTCCCTATCCCCTTGCATAAATCTCAGCAACAGAATGCAAGGCCCTGGAAGTACCATCAGCACATCCTTTTTAGCTCCAACCTCCATTCAACTTTGTGGTCCTTTTGGTCTCTGTAGGTAGCCCGGTCTCCATTTCCTCACCTCTAACTTACAGTAAAGAGGACTGGGAATGGTTTCAGACATCTTCATCTCTATAACCTTGGATAATTGGGCTATTGTTACCAATCTCCAGAAAGGCTAGTTACACGGAACTTATAATACAACTCTTACGACCATCACCACCACTACTGACTACACAATGGCAACACGTAAGTGAACATAGCATGCCCCCTGCTTTCCATATGTGAGATACTAAGCGCTTGTATACATGAACACCTTTCATCTTCACAGAAATTGTATGAGGCAGATCTGATGGGGAAAGCCTTGTTAACCAATAAAGTTTAAGGGGTGGAACCTAGTTTATGTGTGGCTTTCTGGGACCAGGGGGATAGAAACCTGTGCACCATCCATGCGCGCTCTCTCTGGGTAGCTTCCCTGGGGTTGAGCAGAGCCTGGATCTTCCGTTCTTGTTTCGTGAGTTTTCCCCTTATAATAAATAAAATATAATTGTTTCATCCTTAGCTAGACCTGGTTATTTCAACACAGATCTTATCTGCCTTTTACAGGTAGAGAAACTGAGGCACAGGGAGTTTCAGAAACTTGAAAGAGGAACCAGAACTACAAACTGTGCCCATGGGCATATTGGCCTCAAGTACATGCTGCTACTCATTTCTCTGCAACATCACAAGCGTCATGAATTGAGTAACAGACCTTATGTTCATATGACCTTCACAGAAGTTATACCCATTTGAAAACAATCATTTAAAGCTATTAAATGTTTTCAGTGATTTCCTTCGTGGAAAGATTGACATTCTTTCTCAACTTGAGAAAATTTGGGTTCCCAGCCCTGAGATGTTACAAAGATTTTTTTTTTTTTGCCTTGTCGTATTGATTGTTGTTTGAGTCTAACAGCTCAAGTCATGCTGTAGAAATCTCCTAGGATGATTCAGTACGAAGAATAAGTCGATTCACCAGGAAAGCTGAATGCTATTCAGTTCCTTCAGAGAAATTCAGGACAGATGTGTTTTTTCTTATTCTTCAGAGAATCCAGAAGACAAATATATGGACATTTTATTTCTTGTGAAATGCCTTTTCGTGTTCATCTCAGTATGTGGGGCTGTCAAAGCTTATAAGTTTGGCAGTGTTCTAACGTGGCCATTCTGTTCTCTGTTAGAAACTTATTAAATCTATATTTTTATGAAAAACAGAATGTGGTGAATGTTTTTTTTTCATCTTTGACATTAACTTGTTGGCTAATGTTTTTAAGTCATTCAGGATCTCAAACCAGAATGACAGAACCTCCAGGACCTAAGGAGCTTCCAAAGCTTGTTAGAAAAGTGGGAGGTATCAGGAGAGCTGCTGCCCCCTCCTCTGAACCAAGTTTGGGAAATCAAGGAAATTGTCAGAGCCATCAATAACGCTTGTAGTTTGATGCCAACTTCTCGGGTGACGGTAAATGATCTTTCTTTCCTGGCTCCTTGAGGTGTTTTGTAGGATAGTGCCACCAAGGCAGACTTTGCAAGATCAGTGGGTGTTTTCAGAGTCTTAGTGTTATTCCTGAATCACCATGCTGGTTGTCTGGGGTTTTGTTAAGGTTTCCATTTCATTCCTCTGTCATCATTAGTGCTGTTTTATATTTTCATTTGCTAGTAAATTTTCTGTGTCAGAAAAAATGACTAACGGAGGCCTTTCTAAATTTGAATCTTTTTAAACTTCCTTCTGGTTCATTGTCTTGATTTGTTTAATTAACGTGTATGTGTTTAGACAGGATGTGTGCAGGTACCCTCACTGGCCAAAAGAGAGTGTCAGATTCTCCAGTACTGGAGTTATTGATGGTTGTACATTGCCTGGTGTGGGCGCTGGGAACCAAACCTGGGTCCTCAGTAGGGGTGGTAAATGCTTTTAACTACTGATTTATCTTTCTTGCCTTTAATGCCCTCATTTAAATGTTATGATTGGGGAATTGTAATTATTTCTCTGAAGTGTGTTGATCAAATCAGAAACTGTTAGGTGTGATTTCATATGTGTTATACACAATCATAGGAAATTCAGCCTTAGACAGCTCCTACCTTGCATTCACCCCTCTGTTGCCTAGGCTGGTAGGGTACCAGCTAAAGAGGCACACAGGAGAGAAGAGAAGTAATCCTCCGTAGACATGTGTGAACACTCATAGGATGGGGTCCTGAAAGCACTCTGCTGTACTTTCTATACTTTAATAAGCTGAATTTATTTTCATTCCCCCACTATTTTCCTGTTGGGTGCAGGAGAAAAATAACTATTCTACCGAGAATTCACAAAAGAGTGGCCAACAACTACAGTCACACAGAATGCTCTTATAGAAAAATTTCCAGGACCCATAACTTGAATGAAAAACTCCTTTCTTTCTTTTCCTTCTCTCTCTTTGCTCCACTTATGATGAGAATAGTTTGTTTGACTCAGACCAAACCGAATCGAGCATTTCTCTGGGCACAAAGAGGAATGTGAAGCAAAGAAAGATTTTTTTCTTCTAGAAAAGAATGTGTGCATGGAAAACAAAATTGCCTCAAATTTCACAACATCCTTACCATTAAACATTAAAGGCAGATTTGGGTCAGTCCAATTTCCTTTGCAGATATTTGACTTTAAAAATCACATATTCAACTTTTAAAAATGGATTTGTGTGAAATGATATATAAAAAGTCTCGTGGTGTGTGTAAGTCATGATGAGTTTCAGCTTATGCTTAACCTCCGACTCTTCATCTTTAAAAGATGCAAATTGACTTCGGGCAATAGCGGAGATGTCTCGTGCATCTCGTCCTCCGTCCTCTGAATCAACCTCAAGACATTCACATCAGGAACTCGGAGTGGTGCTGGAATAAATGAGTTTCTTCACAAGGCTGGATGCCCCCTGTCTAGGAAATTAAAAGTCATTGGGGAATTTTTTTTTCAAAGAACCATCAGATAAGTGCATAGTGCTTGGTTTCTCAGACCAACCCTGTTAGTACATCTTCAGACCCCAAATGGCCAATCCTGCTAAGTGTGTGGCTAATTTCCAGGGAGAAAGCAAAGCTTTGTCTAGCTGGCCCAAGTATCATACATTTTCCATGACTCTAAGATGTCAGTTGGTGTGCCTGCACTTATTCAAAGAATGCTGTGTATTTGCTTTTGTCTGCAGGAATGTAACATTCCAAATATATTTTCAGTGTGATTTAGTTCGAAGTTGCAATAATTCTTTGCACGCATGTGAGAAGCAGATATTGTGGCAGCACAGATGGAAGAGAATCTCTGTCTCCTATCCCCCAAATGTAGCAAGCATTGTCTTGCCATCCTTACTCTTTAATCCTAGCTACCTTCTCATGGGGACACCATGAAGACTGGCATTGTGAAAATTCTAGATTCCCAAGAGAAGAATGAATCCTTCGCCATTCTCTCAGGCAACTATGCAACCTTCACAAAGTGAGAAAGAGATTCTGCTGTTGAGGTCTGGAATGTTCCCATACATCTATTTGTTAAAGGCTTGTTCCCCCTATGTAGATATATTAGTTATTTTTCTCCTTGTTGTGACAAGGTATCCAAGAAGAAGGAATTGAATGGAGAAGGAGTTTATTGTGGTTCACCATAGTAGAGAAGTCATGGTAGCGGGATGTTGAGGCAGCTGGTAACATTGTATCCACAGTCAGGAAGCAGAGCGATGTCCGCTGGTGCTCAACTCACTTTCTCCTTTTTAATGCAGCTAGACTCACTAGTCCACGAAATGGTGCTACCCACATTTAGAGTGGGTTTCCCTACATCAGCAACCTGACCTAATTTCTCACAGACATGCCCAGGAATGTATCATTCTAAATCCTGCCAAATTGGCTGGCAATCAATACAAACCATCCCAATGGTGCTGTAGGGAGATGGTGGGGACTATCTCCTCCAGTGACCTGAAACTTCCTGCTGAGGTCACTGGAGGCATACCCTCAAGGAGAATTATGGGACCCCAGGCTCTTCTCTCCTGATTCCCAAATGGACAAAATAATGTGGTTTTGCTTTTCCGCGATGTGTAGCCACAGTTCCGTAACAATGGTGCCAACCAATTGGGTTGTAGCCTCACAGAACAAAAAGAAAACCTTACATGTTTGTTGCAGTAATGAAAGGCTGAATACCACTGCAGGTATCACAGTGATTTTTCCTATTTTACCAGTAGAGAAAATAACAAAATAGGCCCTTAGCAAAACAAGGGGAAGTGGTCCACCCAGTACCACCGGGCAGAGAATCAAGGAACTAACGCCTTCCACTCCAACCCCTGAGCTCTTTCCAGAAGGTGCCATGAAATTCCTCTATAAACTTAAAGCGCCTTACAGATGGGAGGCATTACATGATCAGAGCCTTTTGAAATTTCTCCTGACATCCTAAGGCCAAAGCCAGGAAAAAAAAAACAGGAAAGAGATTGGAAATGAAACCACTGGTCTTTCAGTAGATCTGCTCAAGAGAGAGTGCAAGCAGACACAGTAGCAATGGGCAGATACTTTGGCGCAAAGAAATCAGACATGGGACTGAGGCTCAGAGCAGGCGTGATGAGCAGACAGGCAGAAGAATGCGTTCAGAAGAAGGAAAGATGGCCAAAGGGTTACAAGGCCTGAAAGGTGGGGTCAGGCAAGTCAGGGATGTACGTTGGTGCTGAAGCTTTGATGGACTTTCATCCCTGGGCTCTTTGGGAGACATTTACAGTTCATTGAGTGCTGGAGTCTCCACACTAGGAGATGTGCTATTGTGTCCCTACCTAGTCTCTCTCTCTCTAGGGACAATCCTGGCACCTTTCCCCTGAGGGTCTTCTCTAAGCACACATCCACTCTGCTAAGCACAAACGGGAAGGAAACACCTGAAATCTTAGTGACTGGTGCCAATGGGAGCTGGTACACAGCACCTCCACTCCCTTTTCACCCAGGCCTGGCACACAGTATTGCCCCATTGGCTTCCAGAGTTCCTCATGGTTTTGAGGTCCAGGAATTTACTGGTTATTAGCTTGATGACTGTTTTTGTTGTAGATGTTGTTGTTTTTTGAGGAATATTATTTTAAGGTGTGTTGCTTTTGTTTAAGCTGCATTTGTTTAACTCTATGAAGCTGTGGTTCTTTGCCTATCTGAAAACACCTGATGGTCTAGTAAAGCGCTGAAAGGCCAATAGCAAGGCAGGACTGGCAGGCAGGAGGATAATAGAAGTAGAAATGAGGAAAAAGAGGAGCAAGAGAACCAAGAGAGGAGGATGTCAGGGGCTTGTCACCCAGTCGTCACCCAGACAGTTATAGAGTAAGAAGGAAAGAAAGACTTAAGGAAATAAGAAAAGGAAAAAGCCCAGAGGCAAAAGGTAGTCAGGATAATTTAAGTTACAAAAGCTGGCTAGAAACAAGCCAAGCTAAGGCCAGGCATTGATAATTAAGAATAAGCCTCTGTGTGTGACTGATTTGGGAGCTGGGTGGTGCAGCTCCTCAGAAGAGTAGAGTAAAACATCATACAACAGTTGTTGAATTACCTCTGTGTCCTTGTTCCCACTGACTTCTCCCAGATAAACTACTTACATTTCCTTGTTTCTAACTCATGTAACACACCTTGCTGAGGAAGATATTTAAGAACTTTATTACAGATTTTAGACTAGAGTTTGGTGATTGGGGGCTGATATAGGTATGAATAATTTGCATTGGTATGGATTTTAAGGTCAATTTTGTTATATGTATATGTATTTCTGATCTTGAATAAGGTGTTGTGATTGTGTAGTTCATTTTTAAAATGTAATGTATAATTAGGAAATATAGGTTGTTGATGGATAATCACAAATAATAGTCAAGTTTGTAGTCGTTACTTAGATTTTCTAGATATATAGAGATATATTTCAGTTAGATAGACATTCTTCATATCTTTCAAAGACTGCAGAATATGGCATTTTAAATGTTTTAATAACTTAGGGTTTTTCATGACAATGAGACATGTCTGCTCCTGACAGCGCCAATCTACTTCGAGAGGAAGATGGGCATCGAAGAGGATCCTTATGGAGCTTGATAGCCATTTGGGCAAGAAACTGTTCTTGCCTGGACTGTTGCATAAACTGGACACAGAGAACCCACAGAGAGAGGACTGCTGAACTTGCCTAAAGATGAGATGGTCTTTCGGGGTTCCTGATTCATGAGAGTCTGCGAGACATTCTGCAGGATACAGCAGAAAGTGACTGAACTGTCTTTGAAATTTCCTGCTTGATGAAAATGTCTGCTGGATACTATGGGCCTGAAGGCTGAAGACGGATGCCCCAACGGTACAAAAGAACTTTGGGTGACTGTCCAGGCAGCGAGATGTCTCTGTCATTTCTAGAGTTTTCTTATTTCTTGTTTACTTAGGTATTATTATATCCTTCTGGAGTCTTTGATGGAGTTGAAGAATAGTTAGTTATAGTTATAGTTTTCCTTAGTTATGATAAAAGATAAAATAGATATAAATATTGTAACTGTAATTCTTGCTTGATAACTGCTTTGTTATTTGTAATTTTGCTATGTTAAAGTTAAAGCCTTCCTTTTTTTGTTTAAACAGAAAAAGGGGAAATGATGTGGGAATGATTTCTTATTAATAAAGAAACTGCCTAGGCCCATTTCATAGGCCAGCCCTTAAGTAGGCGGAGAAAACAGAACAGGATGCTGGGAGAAAGAAGCTGAGTCAGTGAGTCGCCATGGTTCTCCCACGCCAGGCAGATGCAGGTTAAGATCATTCCTGGTAAGCCAGCTTGTGGACTGCAAAGATTAATAGAAATGGGTTAGATTAATATGTAAGAGCTAGCCAATAAGAGGCTGGAACTAATGGGTTAGGCAGTGATTAAAAGAATACAGTTTCCGTGTAATTATTTCGGGACATAAGCTAAGCTAGCCATGCGGGCGGCAGGGTGCCTGGGGACGCAGCCCAGCCGCTCTTATTTCAACAGGGGGCAGACTGGGCACAGGAGACATTGGCAACAGAAGATGGTTGGGTCTGTTGCCCAAGTTCCAAAACCAAGGCTGACAAAACAAGGAAGACAGACACACGATCTGAAGAACTGAAGTTCTGAGGTTTGTTTGTTTTGCTGCAGTAGGGTCTCAGATATTCTGGTTGGCTTTAAGCACACCATATATCCAAGGCTTGAACTCCTGATCTTTCTACCTCTAGCTCCCAAGCGCTGACATTACCACAGGGCAAGGCACTAAGGGATCCTTCAGACATGCTATGGCAAAAAGTGCTGGATTCTCGGGGACAGGGAAATGTCACTGGCCACCATGGTTGATGCTGGAGCATCAAATAGTAAGAAACACACTACTTACTGAACCATCTCTGTTCTTAGACAGTATGTCACCTTTCCTCTGCAGCCGATTAGGAATCAAGGGTCAGAAAGGACAAATATCTTACCCCCAGAATAATCCCACCACCACTTAAAGTCCTAGGACACAGAATCTGCCACAAATACTTTTCTACCCTGCCATCCTACTTTAGAAAGTTTAAGTAAAGCTTAGGGTTCGTTCTCAAGCTTAGCAGTTATTTTGGAGAATAGCTGGACAAGTCCCAATTTTCTCTGAGAGCTGACACCCACCTAGAGGGCAGATTATGTGGCCCAAGGACCATCTGTTCTGTGGAGAGTGTATAATGACTCCGTGGTGCCGCTGTGAGTTTTAATTGCCGTTCATTAAGTGCACCGAATGCTTATTGAATGTTTTAGATGAATTTCTGATAGCTTTAGCAGGCTACAAAGAATTGTCAGACACTAAAGAACCCAACCACTTTGGTCTATATTTACAGCATTGTGTTATTTACATTACGTATAACAGAATCTTGGGGAATCATCATAATAAATGACATTGTGTTATGTGTAGTGGTTTGAAAGAAAATGGCTCCCAAAAAGAGTGACCCTATTGGGAGGTGTGGCCTTGTTGGAGAAAGTGTGTCACTGTGGAGGTGGCCTTTGAGGTCTCTTTGTCTCAAGCTTCCCTCAGCATGACAGTCAGTCGGCTTCCTACTACCTGCAAGATGTAGTGCTCTAAGACCCAGCATCATGTCTGCCTGCCGGCAATCATGCTCCCTGTCCTGATGATAATGGACTGAACCTCTGAATCTGTAAGTGAGCCACTCCAGTTAAATGTTTTCTTAGGTGGCCATCTCTTTACAACAATAATAAACCTAACTAAGACAGTATGTTTTGTTGATCTTTAAACTCAAAGTATAAGAATACTTATCTTTGAAGAAAAGCATTCATCTTCTCTGTGTCCTACGGCTCCCTTTAAAATGAGGGCTGCTTTTGAGAATTCCAGAAACAGAGACGCAAAGTCCATCAGCTCCCTCCTTATACATTTCTGCAAGTGCCTAGGGGAACTTTGTGCCTCTGAAGCACTTTCCTCACACTTAAATCTCTCTTGCATGCTATTTGTAAACCTCTAACTAAGGCTGGCTCTAGAGAAGCAACAGGGTCTTAGTAGGACTATTTTTGAATAAACCATTATGGGTAAATATGCCCTAAAAATTAAGACAGTTTTACTTCAAAACATTAGGAGTTAGCAAAGTATAGTGGTGTGTACATGCAAATCACTATGAGGAAGAAGGATCATGAATTTGAGCCCGGCCTGGAAAATACAGTGACTCTGAAGATAGCCTGGATTAATAGGGAGAACCTGTCTGTAGGTAGTCCAACAGCAAAACCCATTAACTGTTGAAAATGGAAGGATCCTTCCACCATCTACAGCGAAGAAGACTCAGGGGCATCACTTGGAGCCAGGTCTGTAGTCCAGGACTCCTGTTTGAGACCTTCAAGGATGGTTCACTTTCTTGAGGAAGGACAGTAGACCACCAGCTCCACCATAATCGTTCTTCCGAGGTTCACATCTTTCTGAAACTAAGAAACTAACACATTGCTCACATGAACACCACTGTGTGTTCTGAGAGGTATGAATCCTCCTGCCTTGCTGATACAACTCTGAATATATTTAAGAACAAGAAGAAGCACTGCCATACACAAAGCTAAAATGTCATAGACTTGCCAGGGTGAAAAACAAGTGAAAGAATTTTCAAGTCACCCTCTCTTCACCACGGGGCCCACGGAGGAAGAGCTGAACCCCAAATTGGGTCTTTGCAACCGCTGAAAAGATAGGGCCCAATTCAGACCCAGGAAGTTACCCAAACTCTTTAAATTGTCCTAAAGGCCTCTAGTTGCAGATCCAATCAATGCACAGTAACAAAACCCCGGTGGCATCCTTCATACTAAAACAAAACAAAACAAAATAAAACAAAACAAAACACAGTACAAAAGTCAAACAGCAGAAACATTCCCAAGCAGAAATAGAGGCATCATAACACCTAATTTCAAATTATACTATAGAGAGAGCCATGGCAGCAAACAGTCTTGATACCCAGCCAGCTACCTGAGACAGCCTCTTGAGCAAATGGTGCTGGGAAAACTAGAACTCCATATGTAGACTAAGGAAACTAGACCCCTATCTCTTACCCTGGAGAACAGTGGTTCTCAACCTTCCTAATGCTGAGGCAATTTAATGCAGTTCCTCATGTTGTCGTGACCCTCAACCATAAAATTATTTCATGGCTACTTCATAACTGTAATCTTGCTACTGCTATGAATTGCAATGTAAATATCTGATATTCAGGATTTGCAATATGTGATCCCCCCAAGGGGATCATGACCCACAAGTTGATAACATCTGCTTTAGAAAAATCAATTCAAAATGGATCTGAGACTTTTGTGTAAGACCTGAAGCTTTGAAACAGCCAGAGGGAAACATGTGGAAACACTTCAATATATGAGCACAGGCGTGGGCATCCTGAAAATATAAGCACAGGCGTGGGCATCCTGAAAATATGAGCACAGGCGTGGGCATCCTGAAAGGACCCCAATTGCCCAGGAAATAAGAACGGGCAGGTAGGATTGCACAACATTAAAAGATGTGCACAGCAAACTAAACAATTAATAGAGTAAAGAGAGAGCCAGCAGAACTGTACAAACCTTTGTCGTCTATATTAATCTTACACGTGGTCAATATCCAGAACCTACAAAGAACACAAAAATAAAAGACCAACAGACAAACAAGCAAACAAAAAAGCAAGCCATAAAATCAATAAATTAACAAATGAATTAAATGGATGGTTCTCAAAAAATACAGATTTGTCAATAAATATATAAAAAATGTTCAACAACCTTAGGTCAACAATGAAATGCAAATAAAAACTATATTGAGATTTCCCACTCATGCCAAAATGTCTATAATAATGATGATGATGATGATGATGATGATGATGATGATGATGATGATGATGATAAAACAACAACAGCAACGAAAAACAAATGGCATCCAATGCTGAAGAAGATGTAGGGAAAGATAAATCCTATATACTATAATGGAGGTTTATTCCTGTAAAAGCTAGCAATAGAACGACCATAGGATCCAGCTTCACTGCCACTGGGTATACATCCAAAGAAACCTAAGCATAACACATATACTCACATATGCATGTTACTGCCCCAACATTCACAGTACCCATCTTATGGAATCAGTCCAGTTACCACTACCAATGAACAGATAAAAGAAAATATAGTGTATGAAATAATAGAGTTTCAGTCATTCATAAAGAAGAATGAGATTATGTTGTTTGGGGAAAATCAGTGTAAAGTGGTCATCTTGTTAAGTGGAGAAAGCCAGACCCAAAAGGACAAATATCTCAAGTTTCTACTCACTTGAGGGATCTAGATTTTCATAGCTATAAGAAGGCTATTTATGAGAAAAAGAGGACCAGGGGAAGAGAAGGACCCCAGGGGGTGCATACCAGCAAATATATGATACGCATTTATGAAAAAAATGAAGCCATTTATAGAGCAACTTAAAAACTAAACACAAAATTAAAATCATGGGGTTTCAGTAAAATCGTGCCATGGTTGATTGTCCTTGTCGACATGGTGACATGGTGTGTCCTACAGTCGGTCAGGTTGACCCACACAGAGACAGGAATAGCCCAGAACAGCACGACTTCCGGGCCACGAGAGAGTCTGTGCTATCCCTCTCTCAAAATAAACCTCCTAACATTTACAAGGTGATGGTCGATGCCTCGTTCACGATTTTTAGATCCCTAGTTAGAGCCGCTGTAGATGACATCATTTTCTCCCTTATGCTGCATGGTTTTGAAGTGTGAGTCTGAAGAGGAAACAAAAAGGGAGGGCGGGGCACTGGAGTAAGTCCCTGGGTCCTCCAGCACCGGGAGGGGTGCTCTAGGCCGATTCAGTGCTGAGGTTGATGACGAAACCCGGACTTCTGAAGCCTTCCTGGCACGTTTGAACTGTTCCATGTTGTCTCCAGATTTAATCCGTGTGAAGCTTCTTTGGGTGAAATGGAGATGATTACAGTAAGCTCCCTGCGGTAGAATACAGCGGCAGACAGGCAGAGTGAGTTGCCCATGGTTACACAGTTGCTAAACTGTACATTTTCAATCCAAGCATCCTGGCTCCAGAGTCTGAGTCCCCAGCAACTGTAGTGACCGCTTTTCTATGTCACACTTTCGTCCCTACCATGGCCTGGCTTGTTTACTTTGTTTTCCCCACTACTGAAGTGGCTCTAAGCCTCTTGCTGATCCCCTCTCTGTCTGATGAGATGTGTTTGGTATTAAAAGCCCCAAAGCTACATTGCCCTATTGACTCCTCCACATCCTTATGCCCCAGAGGACTCCTCTGGGGACCTTCACAGGAGAAGACTGGGCACTGAGCCCCTCTCTGCAAATCGATCTCTTAACAAAGATCTGAGAAGGTGAGAGACAGGCAGGTGGAGGACTGAGCAGAAGCAGAAGGCTACTTATTTATAATAGATGCTCCGGAAGGCTGGGCTATTCCTGTCTGTTAAGTACTCAGCCCCAGACTTATAACAAGATTTTTTTTGTCTCTGTGGATGAATAAGCAGCACCCTGGTTCTGAGGGAATGAAGTAATGGCCTTTAGGTTAGAAGCACATGAATAATACAGATGCTGGGATGGGCAGTGTCCCAGCCAGCACTCTCACATACAAATGGAAGACCGGGGATTCTGGGACATCCGAGGTAGCATTTTCACAAATATCACACATAAATAATGTAAGAGGCAATGTTTAAGAATAGGAAATACAAAATCCCTGGTGCCCCAGCCGGTTGCCTGTCTCTGTGCACCCAAGTCTCCCATGAATCTCTGTGGGCATATGGTGGGCTGCAGCAGCCTTTGAAGCTCTCGGGCCTGGTGACACCTCTTTAAATTCTCTTAACTACTTGTGTTCTGGGGTCAGTGTTTTGAAGAGGGTCGAATAATAGAAAAATGGGTTTCAAAAGTTTTTTTTTCTTAAGTTCCTTACTTTAACAAAAAGATGAAAACCCAAATGTTCAGAGCTTAAGAAGAAAGCCATTGCTGTATTGCGTATAAAATGTGCTTTAATCTTCTCTAGGCCCCCACAAAAGTAGAAAATGGTCTAGGGCCGTGAATAGCAGAGCAAATGAATCATGGCCCAAGTTCCTTATTTTCACAGGGGTGGTATTTATTAAGCCTCTTGAATTTAACCTCACTCGCAAAACTATTTTCACATGTAGATGTAATTATGAAATTGAGAGACCTTTCGATTTTGCTAAGAACTCTCAAGTTTGAAATTAGTGATAACCTTCTTTAGCCCCAGATCTGGCTGAGGTGTACAACTAACTAATAAAATTGGAAGCAGGAGCTTGGCCTTCACGTTTGCCAGTTCAGTAAAGTCAGATCTTCTGATAGGCGAGATGGCTGGGGCCAGGTCAGTTTCCTGAAGAGCCATTTAAACCGAAGGTGACACACGTGTTTATACAATCTATTAGTTATTTGATATTTAAGATAAGAAAGTCAAAGGTGCACCGGTGATGCCATAACTGCTAAAATAGCAAGTGTAACAGAGGTACCCAACACAACCACGTCTCCTCAGTACGTGGTAAGAAAATACACCTAACTCAGGCCAGTGTGTCTGATGGTTTCCCTAACCAGCAGATTTCACAACGTTGTCCCCTTACATCCAATATGGCTGAAAACTAGGATCTTCTTGCAAAGTCTTCAAAGAGAACACAGGTCAAAGAAGCAGTCACACTGTGGAATTTACCAGATGAATCCTTTGCCAAGTTAGCAGAGAATGAAGAAAGCGCTTCCTGATGGAATTGTAGAAATGAGGTGAAGACAGGGTAGTGAGAATTCTCAGTACTTTTAAAACTTTTTTTTTTTTTTTGGCAAATAAAGCCAAACTGACGTGTGTCCAAGTGAAACATAGCAGGCACACTGTCCTCAGTAGGCGGGGTGTCTCTGTCACCTGTTGGTGGGTTTCATTAGGATCTCTGTGAAGAAACCCTGATGTAGGTCACGGGGTGGTCAGCTGCTCATCTCTGCTGTTATCCCAACTGGCCCATCCAGCCACGGGAAGGAGGGAACGGTTTCTTTAAGGGATTGGGCTATTTATAAAATAAATATAAAATCTAATATCCACTATGCACAAATGATGTTGCGGGAGAGCTCCAGCGGCTGTATATTTGCTGAGCATCAGCGTCCTCTGAGTATAAATTGCCCCATAGTGAGGAGAAACACAATACAGTTCACCAGAGACTCGGCTGCAAGGTGTAACTGCTTGTCTACGGGCAAGTAATGACTTGCGTTTTCAGCTGCTTCTTGGTAAGAGCCTTAGTAATTGGAATCAGTTATTCAAAACATCGCTAAATGTGATTTAAATGGCAAGGATTTAATAACAGAGAAAGAAGCCATTAAGGGGGTTCAAGCAGGGGAGAAGGGAATTCCGTTTTTTAGAGCAGAGGGAGAAAAATAAAGCAATTACTTGATGTAAAGGCCAGAAACAGGACTCCTGCTGTCAGGGAGAAATCAAATCTGTCAGCAATTAGTGAGGTCTTAGGAGGTAAAGAACTCTCCAGTGCTGAGCAGTGAATAAGGGTTAGCAATTATATGAACTGATAAAAGTGTTCTGGTTTCCAAACAGCGGGCTAACAAGCCTTCCTTTTTCCATAACTTGATGCAGATGTGATGGTCACACTTCAGGGTGTTTCTCAGGACGTCTTTAGCAAAGTTCTGTAAGAAGCCAACGCCAAGCCTCTTTCCAGCTTAAAACCACGTCCTCGATACTAGCTCCAGACGATGGAAAGGAGATTTCGGTAGCAAAGATTTTCTTCATTAAAGACATGTTAGCATCCCTGAACACACAGATGGGAGATCTCGACCTGTGTCAGTTCTTCTAGGAGGGTGGTGGCTGAACAATACACCACACGGCACAAACTTGACACCAAATTAGCAGTGAGCTTCATTATTGTATGTTCTTAGGAATCAAATATCTCTGTGCAAATACATTGATGCCTTTTCAGCCCTCAGATGGTTCCTGTAGCCAGGAACTCTTTAATGTTCTTTGGGATTGAGGGATGCCAGGTCAAAATTCAAGGTAAGTTAAGTCTTACTGGAAAGAAAGATAAGTTCTCGGTTATAAACAGTTACAGGGCTTCAATTTGAGAAACTATTCAATAAGTGAATATTTGAAATGAGGCTATTTGAAAAGCATCCTCTAGAATCAGGCCTCTTTGGCTCACTATGAGTGTGACCTGTTTGTGTTTTCTGTGGCACGTATCTTGTTTTAAAGACATAGTTCACTAGACCTGGGTAACACTCACAAAGGAATCAATCACTCAGAGTGTGGTATGATCTATCAATAGGAGACAATTAAGCAGGTCTTTTTCTCTTTGTGTTTGCCCTAAGAAATTCAGTTCTGATCTATAAAGGCATTGAGGATTTCTACTTCTGCCTGTATAGTGTATGAAGTAATTAGAGATCATTTAAATTTTTCTAATCAATGTTTCTTGAAGAGAATTTCCATTTTGAGCAAAACTGTCCTGACCAGAAGATCCTTACCTGTCCTCTTCCCGCAGATGGGGTCTGCAGGGCTCCTGCTACTGAAAGAATTTTGAGGCTGAAGATCATACTCATTCAAGCAACCCCAAGCAAGCTCAGAGTCAAAAAAGACATGGAAATGGGGGAAGGGGTCTAACTGAGAAGAAGAGGGGTCAAGAGAGGTGGGAGAGGATAAGAGGGCATAATGAGGGGTGCGTGAGCACAACATATTATATGTCTGTCTGTGTAAGTATACTTTGTATACGTGTATGAAATTAACACAACACATTATGTGTCTGTCTGTGTGAGTATACTTTGTATACGTGTATGAAATTGACAAAAAAAATTAAGTTACATCACTGGAAAGCTAAACAAAGATCTTTAAGTGAAGCCTATGAAAGAGTCAGTATTATGTAAAACAATGTGAAGAAGCCAAAGTACGCTTGGCATGGCAGTACATACCTGTCTATAATTACAGCACTGTGGTGCAGAGGCAGGAGGATTCTCAAAGTTCAAGACCAGCCTAGAGTGACTAGCAAGACTCTGTCAGTAAGTAATTTAAGTAAGTGGCAAGTGAAGTTCTGCAGTGCACCATGCCCATCTGCGCTCTATGTGCTACCATACAGTTCGTGAACCGGGCAAGGGGCTGGAGATTGAAACACACCAGACCCACAGACAGAGGCACAGGTCATCCTTGATGTCAGAATGCCTCCTTTCTTGTATCCAGGGGCATCTTATATAGAGATCCTTAACTGATAGCCATGCCCCAGCCAAACCCACCAGAAACCACTCTTCTGCCATCAGAAACTTCTGAGGGTCTTGTGCTCAGAGCAGCTGCAAGCATTACAAGTTGTTTACCAGAAATTCAGGATCTGGTGGTGGTGGTGGGGGGGTTCACAGCTCCCAACAAAGTTCAAAGGAATACTGTGTGTAGTTGTGGCAATGGTAATCTCTACTAGTGGATGGGGCATGGAAAAGTTTGCTACCTGGAGAGAAATGTATACAGAGGAAGGCTCAGAATCCTTTACAAGTTGCCCAGGAATAAAACAGGTGTCTATATTCCTCAGCAAGGAATGTCATGATATTTTGTTTGTGCTTTAACAAATAAAGCTGGCCTGAAGATCAGAGTGCAGAGTTAGCCACACTAGTTAGCCATAGAAGTTAAACACTGGTGGCACACATCTTTAATCCCAGCACTAAGGAAGGCAGAGGCAGACAGATCTCTGTGAATTCAATGCCACCCTGGGATACACTAGAATGATTCAGTCTAAAAGAGAAACAGAGCCGGGCGGTGGTGGCGCACGCCTTTAATCCCAGCACTCGGGAGGCAGAGGCAGGCGGATCTCTGTGAGTTCGAGACCAGCCTGGTCTACAAGAGCTAGTTCCAGGACAGGCTCCAAAGCCACAGAGAAACCCTGTCTCAAAAAACCAAAAAAAAAAAAAAAAAAAAAAGGAGAAACAGAGCCAGATGGTGGTGGCACACACCTTTAATCCCAGTATTTGGGGATCACATGCCTTTAATCCCAACACTAGGGAGGTGGAGACAGGAAGGGATTTGGCTGTGAGGAGAGAGGAATATAAGGCAGGAAGAGACAGCAAGCTCAAGGCATTGAGTCTGGGGACTTGTAGAGACAGGATCACACATTCGGTCTAAGGACTCAGTAGAGGTAAGAACTAGCGGTTGACCGTTCTGCCTCTCTGATCTTTCAGTTTCACCCCTAATATCTGACTCTGGGTTTTTATTATTAAGACCAATTGAAAGCCAATCATGCTACATTCCCTGGCCTTAGATGCAGCTTCCTGAGGAAGAGAAATCAGGAGTACTCTGGCAGGGCAGTGGCTATCATGTGTTTACCAATGAATCCACAGCCTATGTCCCTAGTTAAGATGGAGAATTATTCTCCTTCAGGACTGGACAGCACTGGGTCTTGATGATTATTTAATTTGGCTGGTGGTGAAATTTGGAATGGGCCCAGGAGAGAGAGAGAGCTTGAGAAAATAGCTGCTCTTCATTTTCAGCTGACAAATTCAGTGTTAGTGTCAAGCAAAAGTCAATCTTATCACCAGATTAAAAGCCTAAGCCATCCCTACTGGTATGCTGTGTGGATTTTGATATGCCCAGCAGAATCTTCTCAGCGTTCTGCCACAGCAGCCTTACATGAGAAACCTTTTCTCTGGAGGATGGGGTAAGAGAGCCTACAGGTTTGGGTATAAAATGGTATTCTAAGTCATTTCCAGATTTGTGGAAGATGGCCTTCCATACTCAATTATAGTCTACGTCGGGCACTTAGCAGTCAGGACATTCCTTCAGTTAAAGGACGTGATCGAACTCTAAATTCACGATTTTTATCTATTCAGATTACCAATTAATCAGCCTTCCAAATAGGTCAGCATGTGTTGAACAAGAGAAGAGTGCTCTGGTGTTGCCAGGCTACATGGCATGGCAGGTTCAGGCAAGGATAGCAAGAGGAACCACCATGCCATACCTGGGCTATATGGACTTTCTAACCTTCTCAACAACCATGCCATAAGAAGAACTTTGCTTCCTTGAGGCAATTTCAACCTTCACATAACTGGTGACCAACTAGTGAAGTATATGCACTCAGACTTTGAATTATCACTGGCAACCCAAAGGCGAACATTCAAAAGTCATCTATAGCAGGAACTTTCCTGCGTTTTAGGAAAAGAAGGATATCTTGATTCCACACAGGGACTTCGGAAACACTATTCACTGATCCTATAAAAACAATTCTGCCTGTGGCACAGTTCTTAAGCACAACATAAAACAGCCATGTGTAAGTTTGCTTATCTTCCCCTAAAACAAACACTGATCTGTGTTTGTGAAATTGGCAAAAATCTACAAGATTAAACAAAGAGAGAATCAAATGTCATTAGTTTCAGCTATTTTTTTTAAAAAATAAGAACCTGAATTCTTAGCCTGTCCTCCTTCCTTGGGCTGTTTTTCTTCTAGTGTGGCCCTTACTGTGTTTTTAAAAGTAACATATTCTTGGTCAGTCTGCTGACCCTCCTCTAACTACAGACCTAACTGCCAGAAGCACAGATAATCAAAACGATTTCATTTCTATAACTCTGAAAAGGAAATGTGAAAATTTTGATGCAGAGCATGAACTCCTTGGTAAGATCACAAAACCTTGCTGAGAACAACTCAAGTAGAAGTGAAGTCACTAACACAACCTGGGAGGTGGGCTCACCATCTCTACCTGATTCTGCAGTTTAGGAAGCAACTGATCTGCCATCTTGAAAATGGCTCCTTGGGGTTTCCCATATTAAATCTGACTCATTACTTGGGTTTTCTCTATAATGATGATGCTCTAAGTTTCATGAAGTCCATAAAGACAGGGTGTAATCACAGTTTCAGCTCTGCTTTCCTTTCCCTATGAGAAAGCCCATAGAGAACTGAGCAGAGACAAATGTGTCTTGTTGCAACCCAAGGTCAGGCCAAGGCAATGAATGCAATGGAACCACAGGGTGTGTGGGCATGGCTTGTTACTAATAACCTTTGAATGCAAGTTCAGGAATACCTCACCTCATATTAATAGGAAGGTTTCACAATGCTAGAAATGCTTGTTGGAAACAAGCTTGTTTGTTCTTAAGAGTATTTCCAAAAGGAAGAAAATGCAAACCAGAGTCTGCTTTGGGATAATACTCTCATACCCTGTAAAGATTTGTCACTTGTATTGGTTTAATAAAATGTTGATTGGCGAGTAGCCAGGCAGGAAGTATAGGTGGGGAAACTAGACTAGGAGAATTCTGGGAAGATGGAAGGCTGAGTCTGCAGTCACCACCCAGACACAGAGGAAGCAGGATGAGAATGCCTCACTGATAAAAGGTACCAAGCCATGTAGCTAATTAACAATAATAATTAATAAACAAGAATTATGGTTAATTTAAGTTGTAAGAGCTAGTTAAAAATAAGCCTGAGCTAATAGGCCAAGCAGTTTATAATTGATATAAGCTTCCCTGTTACTTCGTGACTGAATGGCTGCAGGACAGGGCAGTACAGAAACTTCTGTCAACAAGAGTCATTGGTCATTACACTGAAGAGCCTTTGGGAGTGAATGAATATTATGTTAGCCAGACATGGATGGAGCATCACCATATCATCTATAGAATTGGGTCATAGGATAGGTCCCTAAAATGAAACTCTTATTAGGAGAACATCCTATGCCTTCTTGAGTAGGAGCAAAAATAGTTCTTCTTTATGTGAATTCTTTCTCAAGTGTTTCCACTGAGAAGAACTAGGTTGGTCATAAGGCAAAGTGCCTGTAGGATAGAAGTCTGGGCAAAAGCAAGGAGTGGTAACATTTTGGGCATAATTTTCTTTCATTTAAGTGGAAATGCTCAAAGTTTGGTATATTCTTTCTCCTTTATGATAATGTGGAGGCTTTTTTTTTAATGAAAATTCACTACCAGTCTGTCGACAAAACAAAGTTATTTTTTGTTTATTTCTTTCCTCCATTTATTATATGGAGTTTCTGCTGGTCTGGCTTTTTAGAAAAAAACATTCTGTGAGTGTGTGGCAGGATGCCTGTTTATATATGAGCATGGATTTTTATGTGCCTTGGGGCATGGGTGGAGGTCAGAGGATAAACTTAGGGGCCAGTCCTTTCCTTCCATTCTTTTCTGAGATGGTCTTTTGCTCTTCACTGCTGTGTCTGCCAGTAGGAGTTATAGACATACACTTCCCCATCAGACTTTACGTGGATGCTGGGCTGTGTCTGCCAGTAGGAGTGCTGGGATTACAGATATACACTTCCACATTGGACTTTGTGTGGATGCTGGGCTGTGTCTGCCAGTAGGAGTTATAGACGTACACTTCCCCATCAGACTTTACGTGGATGCTGGGCTGTGTCAGCCAGTAGGAGTGCTGGGATTACAGATGTACACTTCCACATTGGACTTTACATCGATGCTGGGCACTTGAACTCGGACCTTCACCCCTGCACAGTAAGAGCTTGACTCACTGAGCCACCTCCCTACTCCCTTTAATGTGAGGATTGTTTTGAGAAGTGCTTCAAGGGAGTGGAGATGTGATCTGGAGACCTCCCCTGGAGAAAGACTGTTATTCCTTTCTACAGCTCACAAGCACACTGTGTGCTCAATGCTTTCCAGGCAATGACCCAGTGATGCCAGAATTACATTTAGAGACTTCGAGCTCCCTGTTATAGTTTCTATGGCATAATGATGGCTCAAGTAGAAACTGGAAAGCATAGATTAGTTTCCATTACGTTTACAAGGAGTCACACACCATGCTACACTACAGATGTCCTGCTTACAGACTGAGGACTAGGGATGGTCACATCTACTTTGCAATTTTCCCATGATAAGTAGTAATTGAGACAATGGTAAATTATTAACAGAATACAAGCCGTGAGATGTTTCTTATATAACAGTTCAGACCATGCAATTGATAACCTTACATCTCCCAAGAGAAGTTTCATTTTATAAAGCCCTGCAGTATACTGTCATCATTCTATGGTTTGATGGAATATTGGTGTAGGTGTATGTGCATGTGTATGAAAGTACAAGGACCCCATGTGTGTTGAGAACAGCAGTCAATGTTAGGCATCTTCTATTACTTTCCACGATTTATTCTTTTGATCCTCATTTTATTCTCTTATTCTCATTAATCCTGAAGATTGTCTATTCAGCTATCTTGACTAACAAATGATTTTTAGGAATCTCTGCTTCCCAACTCTGATGCTGAGGTTACAAGCATGCACCAGCATACCATGCTTATAACATGAACTCTGGGGACCTGAACTCAGGTCCTCAAGATTCTTTTTGAGATAACAGTCAAATAAAAGACCGGGTGTTATGGTATGGGATTCCCCACTGTTTGCTGTGAATACCATTGGTAAAGAAACTGTCTTGGGCCTGTGCAGGGAATAGAGGTAGGCAGGGAAAGCTAAACTGAATGCTGGGAGAAAGAAAGAGAAATTAGTAAGAAGCCATGGAGCTGCCACCAAAGACAGATACACTAAAACCTTGCCTGTAGACCACAAGTCTTGTGGTAAAATATAAAATGATGAATATGGATTAATTCTAGATGTAAGAGCTAGCTAGCAATATGCTTAAGTAATTGGCCAAGCAGTGATTTAGTTAATATAGTTTCTCTGTGATTATTTTGGGGCTGAACAGCTGGGAACCAACAAGCGGCCTCCTACAACAGTGTTGTTCAGTCCTAAGAGCCTCTTGAATGTTCATTATCATTCCACTCCCAGTTATTATCTT
Organism: Microtus ochrogaster; assembly: GCF_000317375.1. Lineage (NCBI taxonomy): Eukaryota > Metazoa > Chordata > Mammalia > Rodentia > Cricetidae > Microtus > Microtus ochrogaster. Next base: position 87,503,543 of record NC_022015.1, read on the forward strand.
ATTATCCTTGTATTTGTATTAGTTGGGGTTCTCTAGAGTCACAGTTCTCTCTCTCTCTCTCTCTCCCTCCCTCCAAATATAAATTCATTGCTGCAGTTGTGATGCAATGGCTAGTTGTGAACGGAAAGTCCAAGAGTCTAGTAGCTGCTTAGTGCCATGGGGCTGGATGTCTCAGTTGGTCTGCTGGGATCCTGAAGAAGACATGGATGGGCAAGCAGGGGAAGAACAAACCCTTCCTTCTTCCATTGTCTTATATAGGCTCCCAGCAGAAGGTACGGCCCAGATGAAAGGTGTGTCTTCCAGCCTCAAGGTCTGCATTAAAGGCCTGTGTCTTCCAACTTCAATCTGGATAGAAGGCATGTTATCTCCTTGCCTCAAGATCCAGATCACAAGTCTTTCTCCATTTCTGGATCATAGCTCATTCCAGGTACAGCCAAGTTGCAGCCAAGAATAGCCATCACAATCCTTTCCCCTCCTTATATTTCCGTATCAGTTTCTTAATTGTTAATGTAAAAAGTGTATTTAGGGCTTATTGTCTAGCATATCTGGCACCCGTCCATTGGCAAGCACCAAGCCATAGTCTACAGTGGTAGGCTTTGCTCCTTTCGCGTTGCTATTCCCCATGCCCCGTCACTTGAGCTTTCAAACAGGGAAGTCGCAGACTGGGCGTCAAGTCAATTCTAGCTCTTGAGATCTGAAAGGCAGCCACTTGTAGTTTATTACACACTGCCTCTCCACACTGCAGCCTTAACACTGAATTCTGCAAGCATCCAGACTTCATCTCGGCTGTGTGGCAAGGTCTGATTTCTGTCCGGATGCCCAGGTCTCTCTTTCTTTCCATTGTCTCTGGTTGGTATCAAGGAAGAAAGAATAGTTCACATGCTAAAAGGCAGAATTGCCTGCAATGAAACTCTTAGCTCTCACAAGCACCACAGGGAACTTTTCAAAGCCTCCATGGAGGACAGTCACTTTCTTTAGAAAGCTATTCATTCAAATTCACCTTTTCTAAAAATTAAGTTAACCTTCCTGCAGTTGACACTACAACTTTCCTAATTTATGCTTGTGATCCATGAGAACTTCAAGGCAAAGGGTGAGCATCTTTATGCAAAAGACCTTTGAATAAACACTTGGTTTAATGCTGTTGTACTTGGCTGACTCAATTCGTATATGAAAACAAACCTTTTCCATCAGGTTTTCTAAGCTTTTGCCACCAGGATGCACATAAACTGTGCTGAAACACAGATGTTCTAAAATATGCCTTGGCATTTTTTTATTAATAAAAAGAATCAACTAGTAGTTAATTAATTTAGTTTTTTAGGTATCGGTGAGCAACAGCACTGTAAGACTCAATCAAGCCCCTAAGCCTTAGCTTTTTAAAGTGTGGCATATCTAAGAGCATCTGAAGAGTGTGTCTGTCAATCACCATAAAAGAAAAGCCACTTGGCTGCTTTAAGAATAAAGATATAAGCAATGAGCAGAGAAGATGGGGGACATAAGGTCTCCCAAGTGTGTGAAAGCATGTGTGTGTGTGTGTGTGTGTGTGTGTGTGTGTGTGTGTGTGTTGTTTTCCAGGGAGAGAAGCTAATCTCTTGGCTTAGATCCACCTTAGTATTAGCCTCTGTGCTTTCTCTCTCTCCCTCCTTGCTCTAAATCATTATTGAGTTTATTACTTCTTTTTTTCTCTTGCTAGAGAAGATTAATAGCCTTCCCTGGGCAAAGGGAACTCTGCAAAGTGCAATGGCTCTATAAATAGCACCTGCTGATTCTCCAGTGCCCAGTATCTCCCCAACACATCTTGGTCTTTAAACAATTTGCTCAGAAGAAGAAAGCTGAGGGTCACTGTGCACTTTGTTGGTGTTTTATGGATAGTGAATTTTTCTCCAGGAAGTTTGGTCTGGCAGAGCCTTTAGAGAAACCAACCTCTCATCCCTCCCCAGGGAGGCATACCTCACTAACCAGACCTGAAGGCTATCACAGGGCTGACTGGACCTGCGGCGCATGCCAGGTATATGTTTTGCCTGTGCATCGCTTCTCATTTCTTCTCTCAGTGGATGGCAAGCTCAGTTGAGCTATTCCAATATCCAGGAGGAGAAGTGACCTCAATAAGTTATAAAACATAAATAGGAGAAATGCTGGGAATTGTGGAATGCAGAGGATTAGTAGCTTGTGGGTACAGAAAATAGAATGTTTTCTGGAGAGCACAGAAGAGATGACCAAGAGATGACATTCAAAAGCCAAATTCACCTTTCTGGGTGGTAGTGGAAGCAAGAGAGCAGCCCACCTACATGACCCATTTATGGGTGTTTTAGCAGATCCATTGGATGAGTGATTGATGGAGGGATGAAGGGGTGGCTGTGTCGATGGTATATAGATGGATGAATGGATATAAGGATAGGTGAGAGGGATGATGGAGGAAGGTCATTGGTTGATTAAATAAAGAAGCTGCTTGCCCTGATAGGTTAGAACGTAAGTGGGAGGAGCAGAATGCTGGGCGGAAGAGGAAGTGAGGTCAGAGACTCGACAGCTCTCCTCTCGGGGGCAGATGCCTCAGAGAGACATGATGCTCCACTCCTGCGGGCAGAGGCGAGAGCTCTGCTCTCTGAGGCACACGCGATGAAGCTCCGACCCAGGATGGACGTAGGCTAGAATCTTCCCGGTAAGACGGGTGCTACACAGATGATAAGAAATGGGCTAGTCCAGGAGCGAGAGTTAGCCAAGAAAAGGGCTAGAGCTAAAGAGCCAAGCAGTGATTAAATGAATACAGTGTCCGTGTAATTATTTCGGGGAATGCTAGAGCCGGAGGCGGCCAGGGTGCGGCGGGGGTTCTAAGGCCGCAGCCCCGCCGCTCCTATTACTACAGAGGGATGGATGGATGGATGGATGGATGGATAGATAAATGGGTGGATGGATGGATGGATGGATGGATGGATGGATGCATGGGTGGGTAGATGGATGGATGGATGGATGGATGGATGGATGGATGAATGGATGGATGGATGGATGGACACAGAGAAGAGTGGATGAGTGGGTAGATGGATGGGTGAAATCACCCATGAGGCTGAAGGAACCCTCGCTTTAATACTTTAGAGATCTATTTGCAGATTGCCTCAATCAAAATGCACGGTTCTAAGTAAAAATAGACCGTTATATGGCTTAAATGTAGAAAATTAATAATTTAATACTGTCAGCCCCTAATGCATCTTATTTCCTCATATGCTTGATTTGGGGTAATAGTCACTAATTCAGGGTGTGCTAGATTGGGAAGATGGTGATTGTCACACCCAGGATTCCAGTGCCTTCATTCTCCTCAGCTGTGGGTCCAATGCTGCCCATGGCTCTGGGAGAGAACAAAATGGTGGCTGTGTTCTGCCATCATCTAAAAGTTAGGCTAATGCATTTGTTACCTGTGTTAGAGTTGTGGCTGAACATCTAAGAAAACACTATGCAAGCTGTTTTCAGAGGTAGGGAAATGTGATCTCAGCTCAGTTTCAGACACTGTCCTTAGCTCTGTGACTCTGGGCCTGGGATGGAGGACATCACAGCAGCCAGGGAAGGTGAAGGGGGCTTGGGATGAAGGACATCACAGCCATCAGGGAAGGAGAGGGGGTAGGATTTTGCTGCACAGATGACAAAAAGGAGAGTGAGTGGTTGTAGCAAGAGGCTGCTTGTTCATCCTGGTTGCCCAGAACCGAAATAACCACACAGAAACTGTATTAATTAATTAATCACTGCTTGGCCCATTAGCTCTAGCTTCTTATTGGCCAACTCTTACATCTTAATTTAACCCATCTCCATTAATCTATGTATCGCCACATGGCAGTGGCTTACTGGCAAAGTTCCCAGCATCTGTCTCCAGCAGGGGCTCCATGGCTTTTCTCTGTGTCTGCCTCCTTCCTCCCAGCATTCAGTTGAGTTTTCCCCACCTAGCTAAGTTTTGTCCAGCTATAGGTCCAAAGCATTCTTTATTCATTAATGGTAATCACAGCAAAAAGAGGGAAATCCCACATCAGAGGGGGAGAAACTTAGATGCACACATAATTTTTAAGGTGTGTTCCCTATGACCTATTTCTTCCAACTAGGCCCTGCCTCCTAAAGTTTTCATAACCTCCCAGAACAGAATGACCAGCTAAGGACTAAGCAGTTAACACATGAGCCTGGGGGAACACTTCACATTCAATCCACAAGACCTTCAGTGGTTGAGTTGATGCCCCTGTATGTGGTTTAGAAATAGGTTTGATCATTTGATCACACGGTCCACAGCTGGTAGTGATGGTGTAGAAAGATGTGGAATCAGGGCTTGAGAATTGGCTCAGCCTTAAAGACCACACACTGCTTTTACACAGGATTCCAGTTTGGTTCCCAGCGCCTGTGGTGATATTTTGTCTGTGCTGTAATAAATAAAGCTTGCATGAGGATCAGAGTGCAGAGTTCAGCCACTAGTTAGTCATAATGGCCAGGCAGTGGTGGCGCACACGCTTAATCCCAGCACTCGGGAGACAGAGGCAGGTGGATCTCTGTGAGTTCAAGGCTACCCTGGGCCACGCAAGATTGATGCAGTCTCAAAGAGAAACAGAGCCAAGCGGTGGTGACTCACACCTTTAATCCCAGCACTAAAGAGCTCAAGATGGGAAGCGATGTGGCTGGGCAGAGAGAGGAATATAAGGTGGAAGGAGACTCAGTGTGCAGTACAAGGATTCAGTCTGATATTCAGTCTTAAATTTCATAGAGAGAGAGAGATTCAGTCTGAGGATTTGTAGAGATAGAATCACCCCCTTTGGTCTGAGATTTGGTAGTAAGAACTCTCTGGTAGCTGGCTGCTCTGCTTCTCTGATCTCTCAGCTTTCACCTCCTAATATCTGACTCCAGATTTTTATTTTTAAGAACAATTAGGATTTGTGCTATATGTAGCTCCTGTAATTCCATCTCCAAGGGAATACAGCACCTTTTTCTGGCCTCTGTAGAGAACTGAACTCAGGTTCATATACCCTACATGGATATCCATGGATACAAATAATTAAAAGCAAAAATTTAAAAATCGGTTTTTCGAGACAGAGTTTCTCTGTGTAACAGCCCCAGCTATCCTGGAACTATCTTTTTAGACCAGGTTAACCTCAAACTCATAGAGATCCACCGGCCTCTGCCTCCCAAGTGCTGGGATTAAAGCGTTTGCTGCCACTGGTTGGCAGAATTTTTTTAAAAGAAGGTTGTGGGACCATTAGAAGGTGGCGCCTTACAAGAAGTAGTTCACTGGTAGTCACTTCCTGTTCCCTATTTGCTTCCTAACTAGACACACTATAACCAGTATAGCAGGAACCTAACGTTTTCCTGACATCACGTTGTCTCCCATGAAGTGAGTTCCATTTGGTTTCCACTTTTTTTCCATTTTTGTTTTCTTACCTGACGTTTAAGCTGTGAGTTTTGAAATTGTCCATTTGACCGGATCAGGAAAAGGCTTAGGAGACCGTTCCCAGTACCACTGTGAGGGATTATCTACATTACATTAGGTCACCCTGAGGGCATGCCTGTGGCAGATTATCTTGCTGTTATTAACAGCATAGGAAGACCTATCACTGTGGGTAGCACCATTTCCTGCACTGAGATCTTGGACTCTCTAAAAAGTGAACTGGGGCTAGAGAGATGGCTCAGAGGTTAAGAGCACTGGCTGCTCTTCCAGAGGTCCTGAGTTCAATTCCCAGCAACCACATGTGGCTCACAGCTACCTATAGTGAGATCTGGTGGCCTCTTCTGGCCTGCAGACATACATGGAGGCAGAATGTTGTATACATAATAAATAAATACATCCTTTTTTTAAAAAGTGAGCTGAGCAGGCATTTATCACTCTGCTTTCTCATGGTGAGTGTGAGGTGACCATCTTGTTTTAAGGCCCTCCCTGCCTGCTTGGCTTCCCTGCCACAGGGACCACACCCTTGAACTGTGAACCAGAACAAACCCTTTCTCCCTTAATTAGCTTTTGTCAGATTCTTACCACAGCAACAAGAAAAGAGACTGAAACACATACCATGTTCTTTACTGTGTCGAGTTACATTGTAGTCTTTAATCCAAAAACTTTGACATGATGCTTCGGCCTGTGCGTGTGTGTGTGTGTGTGTGTGTGTGTGTGTGTGTGTGTGTGTGAGAGAGAGAGAGAGAGAGAGAGAGAGAGAGAGAGATGTATGGTACTTCCCACCTTATTCCATTGCAAACAAAAGCAGGAGTGATGACAATGATGATGATGATGATGGAAATCTACACTAGATCCTTAAATGGAACCTCTGGGCACATTCAGAACCCATACTTATTTGATCAAACACTTCTTTGTCTCAAATGCAACTTTAAAATTGGCACTGTAACTCCCAGTAGAATTTTTTTTTTGCAGATGCAGTATTTTTAAATAAAGTTTTGCTAAAATAAACAAATACATTTTAACTTCTGAAGAATAAATGTGACCCAGAATTCTTTAAGACCTGTGAAGTTTGAGAATAATTCAATCCCAGAAACAACCAGCCAGGTTTTTATTTATGATCTGGTGGGGGGGGGGAACTAGAATGATGAAATGGGTTTGTAAGAATTTTTCCCAAACCTGGTCTTTAGTTCTTTGTCTTTTTCAGAGACACACTCAATTGTTCAGGCTGGTACCTCCTTCTCTTACAGTGTCTCTCCTGTCAGCCATCGAGCATGGGGCTTGGCGCTGTTTTCATAGTTGAGTCTTGTAGCAACCTGCTGTAATAAGAATGCTTCCCCTTGGTAGATGACAAAAATACCCGGAGTTTCAGCATGGAAACAGAGGCCAAACCTGTGCAGGGTGTTTCTAGAGGGCCATGATCCTTGTTATAGAAATAATATGTGCCACTTCTCTGGGCGAATTTTTGAAAGTAATGTGTTTGCATACTCCAAAGTGCCACAGAGTGGGATACTTGGCCATTTTTATTTTATTCCTCTCTTATTATGCAGAAAGGATCATAATTGAAATGGCTTCAGGCTTGCATTGTCCCGAGTGGCTGCTCTTCCATAGGGTCACCCTGTTGCCAACATAAATGCAAAGTACAAATTATATTATTAAAGTTACTGTACACTAGGATACTATTTCTCCTGGGATTATTGCATGCTATGGAACTAATTTATCTAGAAAGGATGCTTGAAGTCATCCCTCTGGTTTCTGCTCTGCCACTGTGTAAACTTAAGCAAATCACCAGATCCCTGGGGCTCAGTCTTCTGCAATTTGTTCAGTGGCTCATCATCTACAGTACCCAGTAGCCTTGGGCTCTATAATAACACAGGGAAAAGATGACAGGAAAAAGTAAGCTTTACCTTGTGTGTTATGCTGAAGGCTTGTCTCCAAAGATGTGCTTTAGTCTTAGAAATCCATGAACATTGCCTTATATAACAAAGAGTGAATATCAATATGTGTATAAAAAAAGTATATAAGTTAAAGATTTTGTGAGGACTACCGTATTTGGCATTATCTGGTTCAATCCTAAATGCAAACAGATATGAGGAAGGTAGAGGGAGTTTTCAAACAGAAGAGGGACAGTAGCAATTGGAGTGATGTGGCCACAAGTCAAAGACTGTCCGTAGCCACAAGAAGCTTAGGGGTAAGGAACAGAATTTCCCTTAGGATCTTCAAGAGAAGCATAGCTCAGCTACCACTGGATACATTTCTGTTGTTTGAGTTCACTGAACAGTTCTTTCTTTACAGCAGCCACCAGACACCAATATCTGTTCATGTCACAAAATGTGACTTGGTCCTATAGCACATTAGAGAGCACTGATAGAGGCCACACTGATAAGAGGTACACCAGTGAAGGGTTTCCAATTCAACACCCACCTAGCTGTGGTTCTCAGAGACTGTGACATGAAATGTGTTCTTAGCTCTGGAGATCTCAGGCTCCTGCATGGGTTCCAAATAACGAGAGAGAGGGAAGAAGGGAAAGGGACAGAGGGAGAGGGAGACAGGGGAGAGACAGAACAAACACAAAGAATGAAACAAAGAAAAGGGACAACAGGTGCCCTCAATATAAGAAAAACAAGAACCTCTCTGATGCCATGCAAAGATAATCTTGGCATAAAAGCATGACAAAGGATAGACGCGATCAGGCTTGAGCTCTATAGTGTTAGCAAAACACCTTATGTCTGAGATCATCCTGACATAGTTTCAGCATAAGAATAGAGTCAATGGGTCAATAAGGTTGACTCAACAGAGAGTGCTTGCTGTTCAAATTCCCAGCACCTACATTAAAACTGTGATGGCCATGAGAACCTACAACCTCACCAGCATGGGAGGCAGAGACTAGACACTAGACACAGGATTTACAGGTCACTAGCCAAGCTCTAGGTTCAGTGAGGACCATGTCTCAAGGAAATAGGTAGAGTGTTAGGGAAGGACTCCTCTCATGCTCCTCTGGCTTCCACACAGGAACACAGATGGGCACAGATGTAGGAGGTCCTTCTGTATATGTGTTGCTTTTACTGGTTAATGAATAAAGTTGTTTTGGCCAATGGCTTAGCAGAGTAAAGCCAGGCAGGAAATCTGAACAGAGATATATAGAGAGAAAATAGGCAGAGTCGAAGGAGATGCCATCTAGCCGTTGAAGAAGTAGCCACAGCCACATGGCAGTACACAGATTAATAGAAATGGGTTGATTTAATAGTGAGAGCTAGCCAGCAAGAAGCCTAAGACATTGGTCAAACAGTGTCGTAATTAACATAGTGTCTGTGTGATTATTCGGGTCTGGATGGCTGAGAAACAAAAGCACAGTCACCATCTGCATACACACGCACAACCCTCTCACAACAGAGAAGAACGAAAGAAAACCATAGTTTATCCATAGCTTAAAAGGAAACTGGCTTCTGTAGAGGGGATCTGAGGAGCCTCGTAATCCAACCCCTTAACCGCCACTGAAATTTTCTCACCTCACAGCCAACTAAGCTAGCCTCGCTCATTCATTTATCCATTTACTCAATCATGCATCCGGTCTCTGAGCGTTTTCAATATGCCAGGCTGTGATAACGGTGAAGATGGCCATCCACAGGGCTTTGTAGTAAGTTCGACTAAGAGGGGATGAATAACAAATGCTGTGTACAGTGAGGGTGGAACCTCAGACCACATTAGAGAAGTGACTAAGTTTGAACTTACCTCACAGAGGTAGAGAGCCTTTGCCCCGAGGCAGCTCATTTCCTTAGTTTCCTTTCATGGAACCACACTGTACGCATCGTTAATTTTTACCCAAACTCTAAATGGTCTTCATCACACAAGCCAAAGACTCTTGGGTGCTTTGATCTCCATGGGTGGAAAGATAGAGTCATGAGCAAAGATTTCACTTAGTGGGTTTGACTTCTGCTAGATCCCTGGACAGGAAAACACAGAGTAATCTCATTTCTTGGATAATAAATCCCTGAATAAGAATGGTTTAGGGTCTGTACTGATTTCTTTTCTTGTTGTTGTAACGAAACACCCGACTAAAAGCGTCTTATGGAGAGAAAGGTTTATTCTGGTTTACAGTTTGAGGATATAGTCTGTCTCGACAGGAATGTTGTGGTGTTAGCTGGTTATGTTGTATCTACAGTCAGAAGGCAGAGAAATAAATGTTCATGCTCAGCTTCATGTCTACTTTTTGTTTTGTTTTGTTTTGTCTCTGTTTTTTGAGACAGGGTTTCTCTGTGTAACCTTGGTGCCTGTCCTGGATCTAGCTCTTGTAGACCAGGCTGGCCTTGAACTCACAGAGATCTGCCTGCCTCTGCCTCCCAGTGCTGGGATTAAAGGCGCGCGCCACCACCACATAACTCACGCCTACTTTTTATTATGGAAAGCCCTACCCACATCCAGGGTGGCTCTTCTCTCATCAGAGAAACACAAATGTCTTCTAAGTGCTCCCAAATTCTGTTGACAATGAAGATTAACCATCACAAGATAGTAGCAAAGTAGTGAAAATTACTACATGTATGAATTCTTGATCAAACGACTTTATTTCTTCTTTCACATATCTGTGTGACCTGTTTCCAAGAGTAGTAGAAAAACAAGACATAGCCTAATCGGCAGGTTGTACAGAACGTGAAAATCTCACCTCTTGGCCAGCAAGGGTGGCACCAGGTCCCCTATCATATGTCAAATGGCATCACTTGTTGATGCTCACATGGTCCCTCTGCCCCCAGCGTCCCTCCCATTGGCAACCACAGCATGCTCCTATCTGCTCTCCACACCTCTCTGTCCACCCACTTTGTTCTCCGGAATGTCGGTCTTCTGTGGTTGGCAAGGTTACAAAGTGCGACTTCCATCACATTGTCCCACCCTCGGCCCTTTGGGGCCTTCCTGTTTCCTGAAAATGCAAACAAAACTCTCTCCCGTGGCTCATAAGGAGTGTGGATATCGGCCCCTCTGCTCCTACACAGTGCTTTCCAAACCAGGGCACTTGTTCTCGGTGCTGCCCGAGAGCAGAGTTTCTTTCAGCTCCACGAACACCATGGGCTCTGCCTTTTGCCTAGGTCTCTCAACAGATTTTCTTCTTCAGCAGCTAGTACTATCCCTATCCACCAAGTCCCAAAAAGATATCTGTTTAATGTGCTCTTCCTCTTGGCTGGCCCAACTCTGTGTTTTGATCTAAATAGCCCTTCCTATAGAAAGTTGATGGGGAACCTCCTTTAGCCAATGACCTATAAGAGGCTGGACCAAGTTAGGGCGTGACCATTTGGGTACTCAGAGAAAACCACCAGCCAGCCCTGGGCTTGTTCTCTCTCTCTCTCTCTCTCTCTCTCTCTCTCTCTCTCTCTCTCTCTCTCTCTC
>NC_022015.1:87514419-87535891 GCF_000317375.1 Microtus ochrogaster
CTCCCTCTCTCTCTCTCTCTCTCTCTCTCTCTCTCTCTCTCATTCCCGCTTTACACCTGAGGCTGGACTTCACATTCCTGTTCTGTGAGTTTCCCCCTTACAATAATAACTGGAATGTTTCCAAGTTATTTTGGGATTATTTCACCTGCATCTTCACCCCCATTTTCAGTAACAGAAGGTGAGTGCTCCCCCAGCTTCTCTGGCACCTTGCCCACGTTAAGCTATTCCAGGGTCCTTGCATTTCTGAAGTCATGAACTTATACCCTTTACATCTTCTCTGAACCTTGTTTTTCCCAAATATGAACTCCTTACAGGAAAGTTTGGGTCTGGGTTTCACACATATCTTATACAGATTAAATGTCAAGGTAGATATACGTGTGTGTGTGTGTGTGTGTGTGTGTGTCTGTGTCTGTGTCTGTGTGTGTGTGCCCGTGTGCCTTGTACGTATATGTGCACATGTGTGCAAATGCCCAGAGAGTAGAGAAGTGGGTGCTGCATCCTCTGGAGCTGGAGTTATAGGCAATTGTGAGAGGAGACTATCAGCTGCAGGTGCCAGTGCAGAGATCACGAGTCAGACAGACATTTCATGAGTACTTGGTAGTGGGTTGGTTTATAAGAGAGTAAAGCTCACACCCACTTCTGCAAGGAATTAAACAATTTAAACACCTAAGACTGTATGTAGCTTCCAGCAAGTTGTCAATTAGGTTATTTAAATTAGTTTTTTTTACAGCAGCTAATTGGAGCCTGGAGTCTTCTGTCTTTAAACAGCTAATCCAAAACAACAAAATAAAACAATTAAGTATTCCTTAAACAATATAATTCAGACTTACAATATAAGATTTAATTAAATTTGTGTTGTTAATCTTTGGGTGGAAATTAATTTCAAGTTCACACGGAAGAAAAAGAGCACACATACCTCAGGATTCTGACTAGGAGCATCCCTCATGCAGGTCACCAAGAGCTTGGGGAAAGTGGGGACGTCCTTAGCTACTTCAGAACGGGAAGGTGGAGGATTCACCCTTTCAGGTATCTGAGCTTTTCAGATGTAAATAACCCAGTCTCTTTCCCAAGGTTGTCCAGCGAGTCTAAAATTTGTAGTTGATAAATGTTTTAGATGAATACTGTCAGTACAGTCATTCACTTCTTAGATAAGATGAAAATCGAATTCAAGGTTGTGTGTCAACACAAATAAAACCCAGCCCACAAGAAACTAGCCAGCCATCTTACTGAGCCCTCTGCTTGTTTTGTGTGTGTGGAGAATCTCTCAGATTTTCTCTGGACACGCTGCTATTATTTTCAAAATTTGCATTTTATAAAAAAATCATTATTTCATCTGATGATTTCAAATTTGTTAGCATAAAATTGTTCCTATTACCTTTATGTCATTTTAAATATTTATCATAAGTGGTATTGTTTCTAAAATATTTTTCATGGCATGCATGCTTTCTTTATTGCCTCAAACAATTTTGATAGTGACTGACCTATTTCATTCGTATCATGTTCTATGGCATTTATTTCATTAATAATCTTGATTCTTTTTCTTTGGCATGTATTTCATTAATTCTGTTCTTGCTTTAAAAGGAACAGTCTCCCCCAACCCCACAATTACTGTTTTCTAAAAAAATAAATATATTTTAGTAGTTTAATCTGCATTCTACATGTTTTAATATAATGAGCTTTGCTATTAATCTTGGGCAATTTAGGTCTGGGATTTTCATTTCATTTCTAATTTCTAAAGCCTTTTCATACTTGACTTTTGACAATTACTTTGTTATCAAATAACTGTTTTATGCTGCTGATTTCTTGGCTTGGCGTCTTGAGGGATCTATATCTAATATACTATAATTTATCCTCGAATAGAGTGGCTTTCATTTAGAAATTTCTCCTTTGGTCAGTTTTCAATCTCACTCTCTCTTGCTAATGTTAAACTCCTGCTTTATACTTTGAACACTTCTTCAACATCTTGAAAGCAGACTTGTATGTATTTCATATTCTGACACCCAGTCCATATTTTGTACTGCTATGCGCCCCTCCTACTCTGCATGGTGATTAGACTCCTTGTTTCATGAGTATGTCAGGGGTTCTGCTGTCACTCACCAAATCTAAGTCTTGTAGGCAGGTGGCCAACAAGTCCCTGAAATAATTGTATCACAGCACAGGGCTGCATGCATAAGTGTGGCCGTATCCAGCCACTTACATAGGTGCTGGGGATTTGAACCTAGGTTCTTGTGTCTGCACAAAAGTACTTCCTACCCCTCGCTGCTCTGATTTTGAGGACTTGGAAACTGTGTGTTCTCTTTCATTAGTTTTTGTCTCAGTTGTGCACATATTAATTTTGTTTTGTTTTATCTTATCCGATTTTAAATAAATGTACTTGAAGGAACTGAGGTTGTTCCATGCCAACTGGGATATCTTAAAACCATTTTCTGTTATTAAATTGGGATGAAATAAAGAAAGAAAATTTTCATGGTAGCCAATTATTCATAGACGGAGAATTTACATATATCGATAGGGATGTAAATTCTAGTACAATTTAGCTTTACATATTAAAAGCCTTAGGAGAATATGCATATTTTCAGAACAGGTAATTTTATCTTGTAAGTTTACCCCTAATTATGTAAATAAATAACTAAATGCCAGGGCAAAGATGCAGTGCCCATCACTTCAATATTCTTGGAAGATGGTAAATTGTACTAATAGAAAATACTTTTAAGTGCACCATATGTAGAATTTTAGATTACTAAAGTATTTAGTATACCTTGTTTTCCCAACCAGAATATACCTATGTCTCTTGGTTATTAAAATTCTTAGTTAGAACAATTAAAATTTGCTTATTTGCCTAATAATACAAGAAAGTCATGGTATTCATATATTAGAATTAGTAAGCCTTATCAATGTGTCTTAACCAAGATGTTAAAATGCATTTCTCATTAAAATAAATGATCATGATCATATAGTAATCATGTATTCAATATTTAAAACATTAACAGATAACCAAAGGAATAAGAAAGTAGTCTCAAAGAAACATAAAAAAGTATTGATGTAGCATCGCCAAATTAAAGGTGAAATATCTATGATTCTCTGGGGTCATGTAACCATAACCTTTAGGGTTCTCATTTCTGTTGCGTAGAAATTATTTTTTCTCTACCAGTAAGAAAAAAAATACTTCTAATTTATGAAAGTCAAAAAGCTCACAGGAATTTACACACTCTAGACTCTAACTGATCATAAAAATAGTCTAATACAGTTACATTTCCAGAGAACTGAAGGTCATCTGCCAGGACTTCAACAATAAATTGAAAAGGTAGGAAAAGGTATGAAGTCATTTGTTTTTTATTTTGAAGCAGAGTCTCACACTATAGCCCAATTTAACCTTACATACCTAACAATCCTCCTGCCTCAACCTACCCAGTGCCGGGATTACAGGAATGAGTCACTCTGTCCAGCTTATGCTTCCAGTAGTGTGTACATGCGTGTGTGTATGCGTGTGTGTGTGCGCATGTGTATATGTGCATGTGTGTATGTGTGTGCGTGCATGAGTGTGTATGTGCATGAGTGTGTGTATGTGTGTGCATGTGTGTGTACGTGTGCATGTGTGTGTGCGTGTGCATGTGTGTACACGTGTGCATTCGTGTGTGTGTGCATGCATGCATGCATGCATGCACGCGCCCACCAAGGATGGTAGAGTAATGGTCTGAGAAAGTGAGGAAGTCTCATTCAATATGACTAAGTAGCCCGTATTGGTTCAAACTTCAAGAGTCTGACACCAGGTAGTTTGTTTTGGGCATATTTAAGCCCAGCACAATTTAGTCAAAAGTTTCCTGGTGACAATTAACTCAATTCTATGTGTACAATAAAGCTTAAGGCATGACTACACCAAGACATTTTTAAAGTACATGTGACATCTTCCATAAAGATGGGTTCTATAGATTGACTACACATGACGTCATAAGGCTCTGTGGAAGGATCTGGTGTGGTCCCTGTCATACAGATGATCTCACTTCTTTCCTAAGCCTTCTGAGTGGAAAACAGGATATCCATCTTCCCTTCTGAAAAGAAAACACTGCATGTTTAACATTCCTGGTTTCTCTTTACTGCTTATCTGTGTGTGCAAGAACCTCTATGCCTCCTACGTATGTGTGCACAAGCATGTGCACATGTGTGGAGATCAGAGAACAATTTTCAGAAGTCAGTTCTTTCCTGCCACCACACCATGCGGGCTCTGGGCGTTGAACTTAGGTCATCAGGTGTGCAGCAAGTCCATCTCACCACCTGTGTATGCGGTAATTTAACCACCTACTCCAAATCTCAGGATATCTTCCTTAGTAGCCTCAATTTGTTTTCAACGAATGCATTTAGAGGTAAAGCTGCTCTTTTGGTTCCTGAGAGCTTAGGTTTCCCCTTGCATCTAATGGAACTCTAGATGACATGTCTACCACCAGCATGACCATCATCCTTTCCCTGCACATCCTCGGCTGTTCTTAGCTCTGCCTGTGAACCTCACTTGATTCACCGCAATGTCCTCCTAGCTGGTCTTCAGTGTCAACTTCTAAGTGATTGAAGTATTGGCCAGTGTAGCAGATCTGAAACTTTGATTTAAAAAAATTATTCATTCACAATTTTGTGCATATATGTAATGTACTTTGATCATGTTTACTCCCACATTGCCCTCTCTTATCTCTCTCCTACCCTCATCGAGCTCCTTCTCAGCAAGTACCTCTCTTACCTTTGATTCGTGTATTGTGTGTCTGTGTGTGTGGCATGTGCATCTGTGGGTGTATGTGTGTGTGGTATTTGTATGTGTGCGTGTGTGTGTGTGGTGCGTATGTGTGTGGTGTGTGCATGTGTGTGTGGTATGTATGTATGTGTGGTGTACATGTGTGGTGTGCCTGTATGTGTGTGTTATGTGTGTGTGAAGTGTGGTATGTGTGTGGTGTGTGTGTGGTCTATGTGTGGTATTTGTGCAGGGTGTAGTGTATGTGTGTGGTATATGTATGTGTGATGTGTATGGTGTGCGGTATGTGTGTGGTGTGTGTGTGGTGTTTGTATGGGGGCGGTATATGTGTGTGGTATGTGCATGTGTGGTATGCGCATGTGTGATGTGTATGGTATGCGGTACGTGTGGTGTGTTGTGGTGTGTGTCGGTGGTGTGTATGCGTGTGCGTGTATCTCTCAGAGCATTTAGTTAAGATTCCTCGCAAGAACACGGGTGAGGGTTATGCACCAAGCAAAGGCAGCTTACCATTGACTGAACCATCAAGGACTAAGACTTCCCTCCCCCAGAAACCATTAACTGCACTTCAAGCTTCCAGTGTCCATCTTCCTCCATTATCTAAAATAAACTTCAGGCTCCATCCTATTACCCGTATCTTCACCATCTTTCAAACTTCATCTTTCACTCCGACTCTCCCAAACGCCCCAGTCCCCAGCCTCAGCAGGCCACTCCTTATCATCCCTGCATATGCTGCTGACCATCTTATCTTCCTCACGTTTGTCCTTCCTGCTCCGTCTGGAAAGTGCCTCCCCTGCCACCCAACCTTCAGTCCTCGGCTCTGATAACTTCTCCCCATGACTCCTCCCTCATGCTTAGAGTTACTATCTTGAACGGCTCTCATTTTTCTTTGTGGTTTTATCAGACTCTTGCTGTGTGCTGCCTTTATTAGGTGTATTAGCTAGATCTGTCTCTCTTGCTAAATTACAGGCTCCCTGATGGCTTACTATGCTCATTTTCACTCCTACAGACCCTGGAATAGCTCTGCGTCCTCACTGGATACTTGCATGTGTTGGCTAAAGAAGGGCTGGAATCTGGAGGGGTAAAAGAAACACTCAAGAGGGCACAGAGGGAGGAGATGGAACTCTGGAGATCTCTTTTCCCCTTCTGTCATCAAAGAAGAGAGAAGTTTTATAGACACGAAGAATGACCTCCCCAGAGCATGTGGCCCCGAGTCTGGGAACGATGGGGTGTTATACGACACAGTTGTCAATTTGCATTTTATGAACTGAATTATTTATTCAATGTATTGTGATTTTCTTTAAATTTCTCAAATGCAAAGGATGGTCAAACTAAAAAGATGTTGAGGGTTTTTTTTTTTAATCTAAACATTGTACAGAAGGTATTTTAACTAGTCAAATTAAAAGCAGATGTCTTAAATTAAAACACATAAATTACGTGAGCTTAAAAATTTCATACATCTGTGATGAAAATCTATCATTCAGGACTTAATAAGATAGATTTTGAAAGCTTACATATTTGTGTTTAGTTAATTGATGACATTTAATTAAACGTCTCTTTAAAAGAACATTTAAATTTATATGCCACAATAATTATCTTGTAATTACATTATCTCCACTTGTGTGTTTGCTAATACTTGTTTAACTTTGGGAAATTTAGGAGTTACAGAAAGATACACAGAAAAAAGTGACAAATTCCAATAATGAAATTCTTACTAACACGAGAGGATATCTTCACTTGTTAAGAGAGTTTTCTACTTTTCTAAAAGTAGCATGCATTTACTATAAAGAATTTGCAGCATTTAGAGATGTACAAAGAGAAAAATGTTATTTTCCTCCAAATGCCAATTACTTCACAAACTCGTGCATTGTTCTTGTTGAGGACTAAGTGGCCCTTTGGGGTATCAGTTTCATAGACATGTTTATGCTGCTCGAGAGATTATGTGTATTGTTATTATGGGGAAATATAAATTTCTGATTTAAGCTTAATGGATAATACAAAATATTATTATCCATTAAGTTTTAAATGTTTGTGTGACTGTTTTTACTCCGAAGGGATAAAGTCTTTTTATAGATAGAAGACAAATTCTATAGTTCAACCTGAGAAAGACTGTAATAGTTACTTCATTGCTCTGAACTGAGAAATTGCCAACATAAGGGAGGATCTGTGCTGGTTTGCAGTTTGAAGACACAGTCCATTATGGTGGGGAAAATATGGAAACAAAACAGCTCTAGCTATGGCAAGGGCAGCATGAAACTTTCCGCTCACATTGCAGCAGATCAGAAAGCAGAGTGTTTGGGATTTTCTGCCAGCCTAGTCTGTACCCCCAACGCCCACCCCAGAGTTGCACCTCCCTCCCCAAAACAGGCTATATCTTCTAAAATTTCTATAACCTCCCAAGGACCAAGTTTTCAAACACATGAACCTGTGTAGAAGGGGAGTGGTGGATAGTTCCCATTCAAGCCTTAGCAGACAACCAGCCTTATATTTCGGCAGTGACTAGTTCAATTTGGGTAGGTTGGTGTTAAGAACTGGGGAGACCCGTGTTGCCATGCAGAAGTCCCTGCAAGTTTTGAAATAACCTGTTTTCTCACTGCTCCTAAACATATTCTACTAAGATTGCAAACTTATTTGGAGCATTTGAAGCAACCTGGCCATCTCCTTACCAAGTGGAATAGCCTGGCCAGGAGGTCAATAGTATGATTATTCACCTCATGTGTCTCTTTATTTCAGATGAAAAGATTCTTAAGAACCTGAGGTGATTTTTGGATGAGAAATGCCCCTCATAGGCTCATGTATTTCAACACTTGGTCACCTGTTAGTAGCAGAGCTTGGGAGACAAAGGAACTTGCAGGACATGGAGACTTGCTGGGAAAGTGTTATCACTCATCACTCAGGGGTGGGCTTTGAGGGTTTGGAACCTGGGCCCTCTTTCAAATTGTTTTGTCTGCTTCCTGTATATAGTTAAAGACATGGTCTCTCCGCTTCCTGCTCCAGCTCCCTACTGCCACGCCTCCCTTGCAGTTATGGACTCTGCTTCTGGAACCTTAAACCCAAATAAATTCTTCCTTCCTTACGTTGCCTTTGGTCACAGTGCTTTATCACAGCAATAGAAAAGTAACTGATATGTAAAGTATCCGAAGATTTTATTCACTTGGACCAAACTCCTTGTTCACCAAGACATTTTCCCCTAGGTTTCATCTAAGGGAAGACAACACAGCAAAGGCAGAAAGACCTTCCTATCTCCTCCACCATACATTAGCAGGTGAGAGCACCTGCCTGCCATCCCCAGCTTCGGTAGAATTATGTTTCTGTCTTTATTAACATGTGCCTCAGACTCGGACACTAAATGTTTCTCCTTCCAAAGTGGGCAGCAAGATAATGCTTCACACACACACACACACACACACACACACACACACACACACTCACTTGCTGAGGGACACCCAAAGCTAAGAGAAGCAGCTTGTTTACTTTCACTGCAGGCTCCACCCCCAGAAATCCCCCTGAACCTGCCATGACCTCCTTTGACCAAGCCTCTTCATCCAAAAGGCGACTGAGTGCATCTTGTGGCCAGATGTGCGGCCCCACACCCAGCGTTCCGGAGCTCAATTCATAAATCCCCCGCTACCTGTGCTGACGGCCTCCTCACTGCTAACAAATGCCTCTCTGGATCGCTGCTCTCTGACCCAATTCCAAGGCAGGGAGGTGACTGGCCATCTTTTAAATGACACAAGATAGATGAAGTGTCATCATCCCCAGACCAAAGAAGCTGACAGGCCCCCTGCCCGAGTCCTCTTTCTCTTTCCCAAGCAGCACCAGGCTGATGAAGTCAGACTGTTTTACCAGCAGATACAAGGCAACACAAGAGGAGATGCATTTCCATCCCCCACCCACAGAGGTCAAACACCGCTGTGGGTTACCCAAGCCCTTTTCTTTTTAGCCAGGATCGATATTTTTGTTTAGCATCCCTTACTTATTGGTATATTTAAATAGTCCATGGCACCAAGAAAATGACATAACACAGTGCATTAGCTCCAGGACCATCAGGACGAGCCATTAATATTTCAGATGCATCTTTGCTATAGTAAATTTTTAAATTCCACAGCATTTATTCTCTGCATGCTTATTCCTTACTTTTTCTGTCTGGGGCCAAAAATAAGTTTCTTTCCCCCATTGACTCTGGAATAAAATCTTCTCTATAGCCCTGTCAAGTTGCTGTGACTGGCACATTTTGCAGATGAGGAAAGCAGGGCTTATTGAAGTAAAAAGATATAGATTACCACATAACAACAAACAAGAGAATGATTCTCCAACCCTAGGTCACCCATGAACAAGAAATTGTTACTGCATCCTCAGAAAGCTTTCAGAAGGCATTTGGTCGGGGCCATTCTTGCTTTGGTGGGAGACCTGAGCCACAAAGACGTCCTGGTACTTATCTACAAACAGGTAATGGCAGAACTGGACACTGAGTCCCCTCTGTATAGTCCACAACTCTTCCTAACATCCATGCCCCTCTCCATGACCTCCCTTCCATTCCTCTGTACCATGCAGCAAGTTGTCTTTGTCTCCATGGATTTTGGTCTGAGTCAGGATTCTCATACCTACAACTTAACAATGCTAGACGAAAAGAAATTCTCTCCCTCTGTCTCTTATATCCTCCAGGGCTGTGGCTTCACTTCCTCTTTCCTCGGTGATTTTGCCAAACAGAGAACAAACGCTAAGCACTGAATTACTGGGTATAATAATGAGGACTCTGTCTAATGGATATATAAAAAGTTATTAGGACAATCATCTACAATCATCTGTGTTTTATTTCAGTTTTTCTTGTGAGCTGTACTCTCAGGATCTTTGTCGTGGAAAATGGAGGCAAAGTGTACCGTTACCTCTATGATAGGTTTTATCTATCATCCATAACTCACGCACGTTGGAAACAAAAGTTTCCTGTAAATCTTTGTGCTAGACTAGCATGGTGGTGCACACATGCAATCCCAGCAGAGACAGCTGGATCTCAGTAAGCTCGAGGCCATTATAGTCTACATAGTAAGTTCTAGGTTAGCTAGGGCTACGTTGTGAGATCCTGTCTCAGAAAACCAAACAAGTTTTGATGTGAGGAGATCCCTTTTCCTACCAAGATATCTTGACCATAATTGCAGGGAACCGAGGACCCAACATTGATTTTTAAAATCGAAGTTGCCTTCCCCAGTTCTATAGTTCTTTAATTTACCAAATTCCTTCAGATATTTTTTTTTCAATCTCCACTTCTTTATAGCTCATAAAACGGAATCATAGAAAACGTAAGGAAATTGTGCCCTATGAAACTACAAGCACCAGAGCCTACGACAGCACCTGGGCCCTCCTGCTGCTTGTGATACCTTGTGATATAATCATTCACAAGTCACCAATGCCACAAGGATGCTATGCACCGCGTGAATCTCACAGACACTGAGAAGGATCAAAAGTGTTTAAGGACCACCTAGTTTTTCTAAGAGGCTCCAAAAGGTGTTTGACAAAAGACTAGATGTGGTCTCCCAACAAAATTGAGATGTCAAAGGGGACGATTGCTTTCCATTACTCAGAATCACAGTCTTGAATGACTCCAAGAACTGCCATCTAACTGATGTGTTGGGATAAAGGAGCGTTTTTTTCTGACATAGCAAGAGTGAAATATTCATGGTAAATTTTTATCCATGTGAGCAAAATCATAGTTTTGTAGGAGACAAAGCCATGCCAGCTACCAGGCAGTCACAGCCAGAGCCAGCTTCAGATGCCTGTTGTGTACAACCAATGCCCACAGCTAACAGTGTCCAAACACTCATGGACCAGAGTCAGCAAAGGAGAGACACATACCCACTCAAGGATTTCACCAGAAGCCCATTCTCTTCAGCCTCAGTTTACCAGCATTCAGGCAAGGCAAGGAGGAACACACAAGATCCGTGATGATCCTACAAGATCCATGAGGATCCTACAAGATTCATGCCTAGCACAAAGGCTAATTGCCTGCCCGCCTGTCTTGCTCTCTGTTCTGCCCATGTGGTCTGGACAAGACCGAGTGCTGGGCGTGATGTTTGAGTACTCCATGTGAGCACTGTTGGGAGCCACACATTTTGAACTTTCATTTACGCTTTGGGGTAATTACTTATTTTATGTTATTTTTCTTTAATCCTGGTTCATTTCCTGGCATAAAACATTTATCTCTGAAACAAATAAAAACTAAACTGTAAATTCTGCCACTCTCAGGGCTTCTATCTCATGGTTCCATTCTATAGAATGTGCCAAGTCTGCCTTTAATAGTCAAACAAACTTGCCCTGCATGACTGGCTTCTACCGTTAGATATCAAAGGTTCCCGCGGCCAATTGGGCCGTCCACACCCATGAGGCGAGGGAATAATAGTCATATTTGAACTTCACTCTTCTTGCTCCCAGGGTTCACTGTCAAATTCTTCAGGAGAGAAAGTCTCAGGAGGGGATATTGAAATGCAAATGGCCCCTGCACGCTGAGGGATTGGCAAGCAACTCCCAAGCAGTCTTCTCAGTCCTGAGGAGAGAAGGTGGTGAGGTTGCAGCTTGAGGCGGGAGTTTCTTTCTCTAGGTCAGGTGTTTTTTGAAGTTGGCAGATGGCAATTTCATTTGCATTTAATACTCTTCAGATTATTTCCTTTCTGTTGTGCTAAACACCTCTCTCAGTTGGGTCTAATTTGATGAGGTCATGCTGTCACCCTTGACCCTTTGGATCTTAAATGAAACCATCTGACCAGAAAGGAGGGAGGGAGAGAGAGAGAGAGCACTCCTCCTCTCATTCACAGACATTTGATATTTGCAGATGTATGACCAGCTTCCCTTAACTACCCACTTGGCAGTTTAGCTCTTGATTAGAAGTGGAATTGGTGAATTGCCCAAGAGTCCAACATTTGAAGAGTAAATGGGCCCAATTAATCCTTTTGTCACATTCTTGTCAAAATAAAAGCACTATGCCAAAGAAGGAAAAACAACTGCCTGTACCTACACTGAGCAATTTGGGATATTAGCAAACATTAATTTGCAAAAACACCTAAATAGTATAGTGTACAAAACATTTGCAAAATACTCTACCAGTGAAGAGAGTCACAACATAGAAGCAGACACTGAAAAAGACTAGACATGGTCTTCCAATGAAATTGAGATGTCAAAGATGCTTTCAGTTACTTAGCACCTGAGTCTGAATCCCCAGAACCCCTGTGAAAATTCACGCATGGCTATGCATGCCTGTAACCCCAACACTGAGAAGTAGAGACCCACAGATAATATCTGGGAGCTCATTGGCCAGCTAGCCTAGCCAGAACAGCAAGTGAGACAGAAATTGGGGTTCAACCTGAAGGTCAGAAAAGCAAAACAGCCAGCCACTACCTCTACCTCAGCCCGAAATGGCAATACTGCCTCTAGGAATCTCAGAATAAGACTGAAACTGAGAGCTATCTTCTCCTGTTTTATAATCCTCTCTAGTTACGGGATTAAGGGTTTGCCTGGTTTCTGTGGCAAGCTAGTGTGGCTATTAGGATTAAAGGTGTGTGTCATTGCTTGCTGGTCTGTAAGGTTAACCAGTGTGGCTGTTTTACTTTTCTGATCTTCAGGCAAGCTTTATTAATTAAAATACAAATTAAATGCCATGACACCTTCTCCTGTCTTAAAGGAAATGCATCCATCCCTACAGGTCCTGGATGTCACATGTTGGGAGAAAGGAACCAATTCTAATTTCCTAGCTAAAACTCAAAACAAAAATAGAGAAAGCAGGTATACAAATAGAGAGATTTTCTCAAAGGGCTAGCAGTTGTTTCTGCGTGTGTGTGGTCTATGTGTGTATGCTATTCAAGCACCTGTGTATGTGCATGCGTCTGATGCAGGCATGAAGACAAGGGAGAGACTTCAGGTGTCCTATTCTATCACTCTCCACTTCTTCTTCTTCTTGGGACAGGGTCTCATGTTGAATCTGGAGCTAGGCGGTGGCCAGCAAGTCCCAGAAAACCTCCTGTCTCTCTGCCCCATCATGCTAGAGCTATAGAAGCAGAAATGGCCAGATTCAGCTTCTCTATGGGTGCTGGAGACTTGAACTCAGGTCCTCATGAGTGTTCTTATCCACTCAGCCACCTTTTCAGCACTGAGAAGCTAATCATGTTTGTGTTTGTGTAGGTGTTTGAACTGTGACTTCATACACATTTATACAAGATTCTATTTTCATGGCTTCTTCGATACCCAGAGCCTCACCTTGTTTTATCTTTGCTCGTGTTTTACGATATAACTTGTAACGTGT
Source organism: Microtus ochrogaster (assembly GCF_000317375.1). Classification (NCBI taxonomy): domain Eukaryota; kingdom Metazoa; phylum Chordata; class Mammalia; order Rodentia; family Cricetidae; genus Microtus; species Microtus ochrogaster. The sequence goes on from NC_022015.1 coordinate 87,527,439, forward strand.
CTTTTGGGGAAGAGATATGGATGTGTTTCAAGTTTCTTCTCAGAAAACATATCTGTGTCTGAAGTCTCAGCCAAATTATCGCCTGAATTAAATGCAAACTTCTGATTAAGCTGCGTCCCAGGGGAATATTAGTGAGAAAAGATGTTCTAAGTCTATTTCATCTTTGTGGTGTGTCGATGTAAGCAGTCTGATTAGAGCCCACGGTCTGTTTCTAGAGCTGGAGGTTGAGCTGTGGTCACTCGGTGAGGCTGAGGTCTGTGAGGACAGGATGGAGATAGGGGCTGATTCATCTGGAGCCAGAATCCTGACTAGAGGTGTGGATCCGGTTCTCCCAGGCTGCATCCCGGCACGTGGTGCTTTAAAGCGTTGATGGCTATCACCACTAGTAAACCAGATTCCTGGCTTCTCCTAAAATGTTAAAAGATCCAGCATTTCAAACTCCTCCCAGGGCGAGATGGGCAGGCAGAGGAGCACCATCTGTGGCCTGGGGGGATGGGTTCCGTGACACCTGAGTTCTGACAAACTATCTCACTGGCCTTACCTGCCAGTGCCTAAGGCAGTGATTCTCAGACTTCCTAACACTGCGACCTAATACAGTTCTTCATGTTGAGGTGAACCCCAGCCATGAATTTATTCCATTGCTACCTCACAACTGTGATATCTCTACTAGTATGAATTGTAATGTGAATATCTGTGTTTTCCTATGGTCTTAGGTGACCCCTATGGAAGGGGTCACAACCCACGGGTTGAGAACCGCTGGCCTAGATCTTCAGACTGTGATGTCTTTTGGAACAGGATAAATTTATCTTCCGTGTGTGCTGGACCTGCTTTAAATTTGATTATTCTCCACATTGTGTGTTATTTGTAACAAGATCAGTATTAACTTCTTAAAATAAAAATTTATGCACTTTGATTTTAGAACGAGTCAAGAGAAAGATGTACATAAAGCAGAAAGGAAATCTCCAGGAATATTACAGGATATAAGTAGAACAGCCTTCCATTTTCTTCTGATTTTAATACGATGGCAGTAATACTGTATGTGTTATTTCTATTTAATGCCATTTAACATAATTCCGCATGCTTTGGAAAATAATATATTTAGTAGTTGAAAAATAATACATTCTGTGTACTATATTTAAGCATTGATCTTAATTTGTGATTGTTCATGTACGTTTATGTTTTCATTCTTATCATTATTATAAATGATACTATGATGAACATGGTCTTATATAAAATTTGACCTCTACTTAGATTGTACATACTTGTGCATGATAAGCACATGTTCTAACCATAGGATAGCCCAGCCTCAGAGTCCTTCCTCAGAATAGATATTATACGTGTCAATTCTGCACCAAAGATCTGAAGAAGCATTTCAAGCCGGAGGAGCATGTTGCCAGATTTCTCTCTGAAGAGCTACACCAGGTTAACATTCCTGGTGGCAGCACGGAAAAATTCTCATCACATTCCAGATACAGAAATTTGAGAACTTTTGTGAAAAAAAAATAAATAGGAAAACCAACTTTTACTTTTATTTTTGAGATTATGATATAATATAATTACATAATTTCCCCTTCCCTTTCCTCCCTCTAAACCTTCCCATACCCCCTCCTTACTCTTTCAAATGAATGGCTTTTGGAAAAAGCACTTTTTTAATGCTTTGACAGTGTTGGGTCCAGGACTGTAGTTCAGTTGGTAGGCAATTGCTTATGTACAAAACAACTTTCCTTCTAGTTTGCAGACAGAACTCTCTTTTGGGAAGAGATTTGGGTTCTGCAGGCAGGATCCAGATGAATGCTGATTCTTTCTGCACTTGGAAGATCTATGCCAGACAAGAGGAAGACTTGGCTACAGCAAGTACTCTTTTCTTGAACACCAGAATCCATCAAAAAAGGAAGGAGTAGTTATTACTGGGTCTTCTGGTAGTGTCGCACGCCTTTAATCCCAGCACTCGGGAGGCAGAGGCAGGCGGATCTCTGTGAGTTTGAGACCAGCCTGGTCTACAAGAGCTAGTTCCAGGATAGGCTCCAAAGCCACAGAGAAACCCTGTCTCAAAAAAAAAAAAAAAAAAGAGCATATTTCTTCGTGCCTCAAAGTGAGCATGGCCTGATGAACCCCAGAACTATACTTTTTTTTTTTTTAAAGTTTCACTGTCACCAGAACATTGAGAGGTTTATTTGGCTCAAAGTACTGGGGATTAGGAAACCCAAGAGCATGGTGCCAACATCTTAGCACCTGATGAGGGCTTTCTTCCTGTGTTAGAGTCTGGCATCTCACAGCCATGGAGATATTTTGTTTGTGCTTTAGCAAATAAAACCTGTCTGAAGATCAGCGTGCAGAACAAGCCACTAGTTAGCCATAGAAGCCAGGCAGTGGTGGCACACACCTTTAATGCCAGCACTCAGGAGACAGAAGCAGAGAGATCTCTGTGAGTTCAAGGCCACCCTGGGCTACAAGAGATTGATTCAATCTAAAAGAGAAAAAAGGCAGGCAGTGGTGGTTCACACCTTTAATCCCAGTACTTGGGAGTCACACACCTCTAATTCCAACACTAGGGAGGTGGAGAAAAGAAGTGATATGGCTGGATCAAGAGAGAAATACAAGGCAGGAGGAGACAGGAGCTCAGGATTCAGTCTGAGATTTCATAAAGAAGGATTTCAGTCTGAGGACTTGTAGAGACAGGACACCCCGTTTGGTCTGAGGATTTCATAGAGGTAAGAACTAGTGGCTGCTCTGCTTCTCTGATCCGTCAGCTTTCACCGCTAATATCTGACTCCAGGTTTTTATTATTAAGACCAATTAGAATTCACACTGCATTCGCACTACACGCAAGAAGACAAAGCCATTTACGGCATCAGTTAGCATATTGTCCTCTGTCTCAGAAGGAGGAGGTGTGCTTATCCACAGGAAGGCCAGGTTCGGAGAGGCCAGCTAATCATCCAAGACACACAACTAGTAGCAGAAGTTGCCTACAGATTTTGTTTGAAGGTTTATGTTTCTTTCTGCTGGCTCCATGTGTCACATTTGCTAAAAACACAAGTGCAATAACATTTTTTATCTCCCTAAGATATATATGAAGACAGAAATGAATACAGAAATCTGTTCCACAGAAAAAAAACTCCTGTGGGAATTTGAGGCATTTTTCAAAGTCCTGGCAGGCATGACCCCCTTGAAGCATGGTGTCTCCCTGGGAGATATTTTCCAGGGCTTTGGAATCCTCTAAGAGGACTTATGTAGGTGTACACTAGGGGTACTTTCCGTGAAGCTATGTCCAGATGTCCATATACACAGTTCCTGGGGCTCAGAGATTCCCTGAGTGTGTGGTCATAAAGTTTAAGAAAATGGACTTCCTCAGTGCTGCAGCGACCTTCTCTAACATATTCAGATGCCAGCTTCTTAGAAGAACAACTCTTATCAATCTTTTGAGTATGAGACAGACTTGGCTGGGCATCAAAAGTACGACAGCAGAGGGGATGTTGTCCTCAAGGAGCTCATGGAAGAATGAGGGTGCCAACAGGTAGGCGGGTTCCTCCAAAGATGAGTGGTGGCTTAGAGGCCAGGCTGTAAGGAAACTAGGGGACCATGGGTCCCACAGAGAGCCCCGGATTTAACAAGGTGTGAGCAGTTGGTCACTCATCATTACTTCTAGCTACACAGTATTTAAATTCCTTCATCTCCTTCCATTTAGACAGATACAGCTCAGGTGTTCTCCTATGAAAGCTCCAAATGCCAGATTCCTGCTTACAGCTTCCCCTGCAGTTTAGGTCGAACACAAGGCTCAGTCTCCATGATGAGTTAGCAGGGACCCTCAGTCTCCAACAAAAGACGCTACAGGGGAAACCCAGGGGCTCAGCAGCAATAGCAACCGCATCTGATTTCCAGAGGTGGCCATGGCAGGGTCCCAGAGGAACGTCAGCTGCAGCGGTGGTCACCTTGGGTTTCAAACTGCATTGCCTGCTTTGTACTATTCCACAACAAGATGACAGTACTCTCTAGCTGAGCTTTGTCACTTTGTTGTGGAATAGTGTTTTAAGATGTGTTACATTGTTTATGCAGTGGAACAGTAGTTTAATGATGCAAAGATGTGTTGCTGTCTTTTATGTTGTATTTGCTTAACTCTGGGAAGCTGTGTTACTTTGCCTGTCTAAAACATCTAATTGGTCTAATAAAGAGATGAGTGACCAGGAAAGGGTAGGCGGAGCTGGCAGGCAGAGGAAATAAAGGAGAAATCGGAGAGGTGTGAGGATCAAGCAACAAGAAAATGAGGAGAGGAGGGTGTCAGGGGCCAGATAACCAGGTACACGGCAGCCACAGAGTAAGAAGTGAAGAAGGGTATACAGAAATAGAGACAAATAAAATCCCAGAGGCAAAAGATACATGGGATAATTTAAGAAAAGCTGGCTAAGGCTTTGTTGATTCCCCATGGGAGGCCTTACCCTTTTTGAGGAGTGGATGGGGAGTGTGTTGGGGGAGAGTAGGAGGCGGGGGGGGGGGGGGGGGAGGGGAACTGTGGTTGGTGTGTAAAATATATTTAAAAAATTTATAAAAATCTTGGCTTTAAAAAAAAGAAAGAAAGAAAATCTGGCTAGAAACAAGCCCAGCTAAGGCCAGGTATTCATAAGTAAGAATAAGCCTATGTGTGTGTTTACTTAGGAGCTGGGTGGCAGACTCCCAACAGACCAAAAGAGCAAAAGAGCTAAGAGTATAGAGTAAAAACAACCAGTAACATCACCACCCGAGTCTTTCTGTGGCTTCTTGACTCTTAGGCACAGACCCAAAGATGCCGTGAGTTTCCCAACACACTTTCAGCACGGAAGATCCAGTGTCCATCCCTTCGCCTTACCATGAGGACTGACCTGTGTTGTGATTTCCTGTGTCTGACGCAGAGCAGGAGGGTGAAGGTGAGCAGTGCACCTCCAGCCCATCCTCTCTCCTGAACGCTCGTTCTTCATGGTGTGTGGGGGTGTGGGTATGCAGAGAGAATCCAGAGGGCAATGTCAGACGTCTTCCTCCAGCACTTGCCACATTCTTGTCTGGGGACAGGGTCTCTCGCTGAACCTGGAGCTCACAAATTTTGCTAGACTAGCTGGCCAGAGAGGCGCAGGTGTCCTCCTTTCTCTGACTCCTGGGATTGCAGGTATGTGCTTCCACAGAGAGGCACAGGTGTCCTCCTGTCTCTGGCTCCCCAGCGTTGGGATGGCAGGTGTGTGCTACCACATCCAGCTTTTTGTGCCTATGCTGAGAAACCCAAACTCAAGTCTTGACACGCTTGCATGGCAAGCACTTTGCCGACCGCCATGCCCCCAGTCTCTATTCTCAGTTCTTCTGTTATAAATTATCTGCTTGTGATCTTTCCACACTTGCTTTTTTCTTGGTTGGAGAGCTCAGCTGACACACATTTAATGTGTCACTTAGTAAAAGATGTGGGAAACACAGGACAGTCTGCATACAGAGAACCTGAAAGATTTTCTTGAGAAGATCAGACATGTGCACATGTCAAGATAAAAATCCATCTCCCAAAATACTTGTTTTGGGAACAACATAACAAAAACAACCAATTATGTGACATCACCAGATGGGTGAAACTTGTGCATTCTAAGTGTCTCACATATTCTCTGACAGTGACCCAACTCACAAATTAGCAACTAAATTATTGACAGTGCTTGCTGGTAATTGAGGCATGCCATTGCCAACCCACTGTCCTTCATAAATAAATAGGCACAGCCACACACTAAGATTGTTACCCCACTCCCCAGTCACAGATGCTAAGTGATGATTCCCACAGCATTTAAGCCCCAGGGAGAAAGCCCGGGGTTTCCATTCTGTTGCTCGATGGTCTCACATCGACCCAGAACTTAGTTATCAGCTGAGCAAACACTGTTTGTTTCACAATGTCTCCATCCTCAGTTCTCTGGAGCGATTCAGAACAGGAAGGGTTGAGAAGCCAGGCTGGATTAGAAACACCTTCATGGTGTTCTTAAAGAGAAGCTCGAGTGGGTGTGTCCCTGGATGGTGCCATTAACACACTTTCTTTTTTTGTCCCTAGCACCAGATTTAAAATAAACATTTACAAAAAAACACAAGTGGAAATCGGCGACAAGAGCTTTCCATTCCAGGGTGCCATCTGTTCAGGTTTGCGCCCTTGTGGTTGGAGTGTTAATGTCTCCCGTGCAGAGACCCCATTTGTCAGCATTTTCAACCATTTCTAATTCTTTTGGTCTAAGTCAGCTGAAATTCTCAGAGTGCAGATGTCTCGAGGTTTTCAGTCTCCTTGTTACAGCCTCTTGAAAAGAGTGTCTTTCCATACCCTACCAAGAGAAGAGAGAAATCTATGACTACCTGTCTATGGTTATCCTAAAATTTTTTGAGGGGGGAGCAGAGAATTTCAGGGATCCAGGGTCTCTAGGGCAGTTGGTATCTATCTTTATGATTAACTTTGGACTGACTTAAATGAGTTTTAAGGGCCCTCATAAAAGAGCAAGGGAAAGTCACTGCAGAGAGGAAGAGCATAGTATTTCTACTGCAGCTGCCAGTGCTTTTTTACAGTCTCTAATGAAGCCCTGATGGGGTATAAAATATCCCAACTTTACAAATGACTCAGTCCACTAGACAATATGCAATGCTTAAATTCCCACTAGGTTCATATTCATTTTCAATAGCATTTTAGTGGAAGGAAGCACATATAAATACTCCACTTGACTAGTACCTCACCGAAAGAAGAAAATAATCTATGACTTATTTCTGTACCAAAGCAAACAGCCCCGTTTCCCTGAGTCTGGTTCTTGCTCTTGAATTTGCAAAGGAAAGTCACAAGCTATGGCTGCTGATGTAGTCACTGCTGTTATTTTTAAACCAGCTGTTCCTTCTTCTATCTCTCACCATCAAGCAGGTGCCTTTTTTTTTCAAAAATTCTTGTTTTGTATCTGTCTGCATGTGTGTATGTGTCTCTACACATGCTCATGTATGTTTGTGGACAGCATGCATCTAGAGGCCAAACATTGATTCTGGGTATATTCCTTGGTCACTTCTCCTCTCTCTCTGAACCATGAGCTCACCCAATCGGCTAGACTAGCTGGCCAGCAAGACCCTCTTGACTCCACTTCCCCTACGCTGAGATGGCAGTGCACACAAAGATGCTTTGCTTCGAGATGGGTGTTGGTCATCAAACTCAGGTGCAATCACTTTTTACCACTTAACCTGTCTCTTCAGCCACCAGACGTGTAGCTTTTCAAATCAACAAAATCATTTCTTTCCTCTTGCCCAGTACATGACTTATTTTAAAGTTAGTTTGAAAGATTTTTTTTTCAAACACCATTGACTGGCATTTTGTAACTTTCCCTCCAGTAATATCCAGTTCAGGACTTTCGTACGATATTAGCAGTTTTCTTTTTGTGGTTATTTCATCACCAGTTCATTGCCAATCATAAGCAGTCACTGGTATTTCCAAAGATAAAAATGAGCAACCTACAATAAAACATAAGACACACATAGGACAGCATGCAGAGACACAGTGGTATAAAAGTTGTGGGAAGGGCTGGTATCTACTGGTATAAAACACACAAAGGTGAAATACTTTTTATATTCTCCCTTTTAAACAATGGCCTTGGGCTGGAGAAGAGGCAACAGCCTTGCTACAGATGTGACTGGAAGGACAGAGTATGAGCCACTCGCTGGAACAGAGTTCTAGGCAACAGGAAGTCTGTGCAGTGAGAGGACTTTGGATCCCACTAAAGCTGTAGAGCCTGTGATGTGCTTAACCTGCAGCTGAGACAAGAGAAGCCAGGAGCCATTCCTGCTGCAGAACCCTGCACAGGTCTTGTCAGTGGAGGCCTCAGGCCGGTGGAGTGAGGATCTTGCTCAGGTGAGATGGACTAGGAGTTCCTGAGGCCTGAAATCCATCCTCGCTCAATAATTACCTTTCTGGTTATAATGCGGTTCTCCATGGACGCTTCCTTGAGAGACTAATCAGTGCCATGAGCCCTCTCAGAGGCAGCCTGTTGCTCACAGAGGGTTCTCAGCCCTGGGCTAACAATCTGCATAGAACACCTCCTCCCAACCCATAGAGAAGGAGCCATGGGTGACCTCCACTCATAAAGGAGGAGGGAAGCAGGCACAGTAAATGATCCTGTGCCTAGAGTTACATGTTTGGTCAGTAGCAGGAGATTCCCAGACCAGATCCAGCCCTCGTGAGCTGCTCTCAACCTTCTTGCTACACTGATGTTCTTTGTGTATCTGTTTCTTCCACACTGAAACATTCCTTCCATACAAAGCTCGTGTACAACTCACAAGGCTTGGGAAGCTTCTAGAACTTACAAGATTCTCAAGGCTCTTCCCCAAGGACAAAGAAGAGACAGTTTCTGGAGAGACTAGGTTGATTGACAAGCTGTACGGGGAACCATCTCTAGAGAGGCAGCTTCAAGCATCTGCAGAGACTAGGTTGATTGACAAGCTGTACG
>NC_022015.1:87536021-87541674 GCF_000317375.1 Microtus ochrogaster
TTGATTGACAAGCTGTATGGGGAACCATCTCTAGAGAGGCAGCTTCAAGCGTCTGGAGAGACTAGGTTGATTGACAAGCTGTACGGGGAACCATCTCTAGAGAGGCAGCTTCAAGCGTCCTCACCCACTCTGAGGCCTGGGATTCTCAGTGCAGTCTCTGCCTTTAAGTCAGTCTTAGTCCAACAAGAAACCCCTCACCAGTTCTCCTCTAAGTAAAATACACTTAGCTTTCACTAAGCTACACTTGAGTGCAATCTTTTCTTTGCTCTATTACTGCTCCCTAATATAATAAATAGGCTTTGTCACATTTCCCCAGGGGCAGGGAGATACCACAAAACAGTGTTGGCTACTTGTAGAAGTTCATACAGTGAGGGATAGTTACTGCTACTTCTAGTATTTGGTGACTTTGTTGCAACCTCCAGGCTGCTGTGATTGCCTGAGCACCATCATCATCATCATCTTTTACAAGTTCTGTGTAGGATCAGAAACCCCTACTGCACGTACTGGCTTTGTAGGAGCCTAGGCAGTTTGGATGCTCAACTTACTAGACCTGGATGGAGGTGGGGGTTCCTTGGACTTCCCACAGGTCAGGGAACCCCTAAGTGCTCTTTGGGCTGAGGAGGGAGGGGGACTTGATTGGGGAAGGGGGAAGGAAATGGGAGGCGGTGGCGGGGAAAAGACGGAAATCTTTAATAAGTAAATAAATTAAAAAAATACAAGTTCTGTGTATTTGAGATAGTTTTAAAGACATTTAAGACAGGGCTGTAGCTTCAGCTACTCAAGAGTTGGAGGCTAGATGACTGAGAATTCAAGGCCAGTCTACAGCCACACCACCATGAACACACCAAGTCTCACCTGATCTTGGAAGCTAAGCAAGGTCGGCCTGGTTAGTACTTGGATGGGAGAGTTCAAGGCCAGCCTCTACTACAGAGGGATTTCAATGCTAACCCGGGCAACTTAATGAGTCCCTGTCTCAAAAGATAACATTTGCTTAGAGTCATGACTAGCTTCCACTCTCAACTTGACGTAAACCTAGAGTCTAAGGAACCTTGACTGAAGAACTTTCCCAGATGATATTGATCTGTGATCTTGTCTGCAAAACATTTTCCTAATTGATATAGGAGGACACAGCTTCCTGTGGGTCCTGCTATTCCTAGACAGGTAGGCCTGGTCTATAGAAGAAAGGTAACTGAGAAACCCAGAGAGAGCTAGTCAGGGAGTAGCAATCTTTATTCTGCTCTGAGCTCCTACTTTGGGCTCTTGTCTTGACATCCTCAAGGATGGACTATAAACTAAAGGCTGAAACAAACTATTTCTCCCCAAGTTACTTTTGGTCAAGGTGTTTATCCAACAAGTGAAAACCAAACTAGGATGGTAAGACTGAAGCCCTAGGTTCAATCCAAGGGAGAGAAGGGGTTGTTGCAGGGGCAGAGACAAGGGGAGAGTCCTACTCCTGTCTCAGTGAATGTTATAGAAGCTGTCTAATTCCTGGGACAGCTAGGCTCAAGGACTCTTTTGAGAATGTCTACATTTCTTCATCTCAATGGTTGCTTCAGGTTTTGTTTTATGGCACTGAGGGTTGAAGCCACAGCTTTTCACCTGGTAGACAAGAGTTGCACCTCCACTTAAATGAAATTAGGTAAGATCATAAATTATATAAGACATAAAACAATGATGCCAGAAACATTAATGAGATGCTTGCTTTACTTGGACAATAAACCTAATTCTGAGCTTCCTGGTAGCTAAGGAGAAAAGCAAAAATCCAGCAAGGCATATACTTCTCAGCGCCTGACTAGTACTAGTGTACATTTCTTTAGAAAGGCCAGACTTCCCAGTGCTAAAATCTTAACATTGATGGGGTGATGAATTTCACCAATGAGTCACTCATTTATACTAAGGTTTCTAACTCTAGCCCACATTAGGGAGACAGACACATTGCTGATAAGGAGGACTACTTGTCAAAGGCATGTCTGCCTCGCCAACTGATGCTCCACCTTGTCACCAGAATGGGGCATAAAGGACCTACTGGAACATCCCTTGGGCACCCCCATCAATCATCTGAATCCCAGGCACGCCTTTGACAGACCAAACAGGGCAGTCATTCAGAACTGAGCTGTCTGCTGAAAACGGATTGAAAGAGTTTGCATGCTGATGAAAAAGAGATGTCTGTCTTATGGCTGTCAGTTTGGAATCCCATGGAAAGATTGATTTTTCTTGTGTTTATTAAGAAGACCAACATGAAATCTTGCTCCAGCAGACATCAATGTTAATTATATTTGTAGTGAATATCTGTGGGGAAGAGAGACACTGCATTGATGTATCCCCGCATCTTACAGGGCTATCAATACATGAGTTCAAAGTCATCTCCACAACTCTAATTGTCCTACTTAACAATCTAGAGATAGATATTTAAAATTAACATGTGTATGAAAAAGCACACACATTAAATATGTACATTCACCATCATGTGTATGTATGTGTATCTATATTGTGCATTTTAATCCTACATAGATTTTGTTTTTTTAAAAAAAATTCTTCCTTCATTTTACATACCAATCCCAGTTCCCTCTTCCTGCCCTTCTCCCACTCCCCATCTTCATCCTACCCCCATCCACTCCTCAGAGAGGGTAAGGCTTTCCATGGGGAGTCAACAAAGTCGGGCTCACCTCTTTGAGGCAGAAGCAGGGCCCTCTACTCCCAATATCTAGGCTAAGCATGGTATCCCTCCAAAGAGAATGAATTTGTTTCCTACTAAAGAAGTTTCTAAGTTATTGCTTCATAACTCATTTTAATGTTTTCCTGCAATTACATTGTCACAGTTTAATAAATTTAACATACTTGAATTATTACCTACTTGAAAGGCATTTATTCATTACTATGCTACAATGTATTTATGCGTGTGGTTTATGTATAAATATGTGTTTTGTGTGTATGTATGTGCATTTGTGCACGTGAGTGGGTGTATGGGTGTGAAAGGTTGATGCCAGGCATCTTCCTCAATCTCTCCCCACCTTAATTTTTGAGGCAGGGTCTCTCACTGAACCAGAAGCTCAGTGATTAACTACACTAGTTGACCAGTGAGTGAATCCTAGGATCATTCCGTATACTCAGAATGGGATTTTGCCTATTTCCACAACCTCTCGGCTTTGATGAAACAGATGCCAGGATTCTAAGGTGAAAGATTCTGTGTTGGCTTTCTCTCAGGTGGCCAGCATGGGGTCTAGCTCCTGAACGTGTAGCCAGAACAAGTTCTCTGGGTTGTCTCTGCAGCCTGCTGTTAGACGCTACCACAACCAGGGAAGGAGCGGCATGAATGGCAGTAGTGGCATTAATTAAAACCAAGCACCAACTTTCCTCCGCTCTCACATTCAGTGATAATTTGCTTAATGGAACTGGCTCTTCCTTACTCAAAGCATTGCTCTCAGCTCGGGGATGTTTCCTCGAGCCAGATTTTATGGTGTCTGTCAAAAAGATCTCTAAATCCTTATTGTGTTTGTTTCTGTGCAGTGCATTTTTTAATGCTCGCGGGGCTTATCCATAAAACGCTCTGAGATGGCTGAGTTTCTCCTTCCACTTCTGAATTTGAAGAACACGGATTATTTTCCATGCTGGGCTGAATCCAAAGCATTAACTAGAGAGCATAGAATTCATGTGCACATGAGCTCTCCTGAAAGACATGGAACTAAGGCCACTGACTCCACGTTCTCCAAGGCAGCCTCGTAGTTTCTTCTGATGCTTCCAGCCCAACTCTGGGCCTTTATGGAACTAATCCTTGTAGCCATGAAGCTCTTCCCTTCTAGCCCTTGATTGATGGGATGTATGTCCTCTGAAGTCATCTCTGGTCACCCACTTTTATCTGTCTATTTACCTACCTATCATCTATCTATATACCTACCTATCTAATCTATCATCTATCTATATCTATATATAATGTATCTATCTACCCACCTACCTTTCATCTATCATCTATATATAATGAATCTATCATCTATCTATCTATATATCATCATCATCTATTTTTCTTTTTCTTTTTAGGCACTCTTATGAATCCAAACTGACTTCAAATTTAAGTAGCCAAGGATAACCTTGAACTCCTGATCCTCTACTATCTCCCAAGAGCTGGAGTCACAAGTGCAAGCTACCATGGCTCATTTATGCTTTATGTATTTTAAATAAGCATCCCACCAACTGAATCTCAACTCAAGACCCACCAGCGTCTCTTGAACGTCCACCTGTCCACTTGTGATTCAAACAGCCCAGACTCACACTTCCCTGCCAGGGCTAATGCAGACTGAGGATTCCAGGCACTGATCTATATGGGTCAGTCTAGTAACAAGACACTCCCACCCAGACACTAAGGTTCCTGCAAAAATGTTGCCACCCGTGTCCCCTGAGCTCACAGTGCTTGCATTTTAGAAGTCATGTTTTTCTAGTCAGTTTCTAAAAGACACCACAAACTAAACAACTAATAATCTTAAAGCTAATTTACAATCTTCCTTGTCCTCATGAGGTGCACAAAATAAACTCCAAATAATAGAGGCAGAAATAGAATCTGTAAGAACAAACACACTTTGGGAGAGGAGGAAATGATGGGTGAGTTTCTTATAGAACTTGGAAGTGTAGAAAGTTTCCCAGCTGTGACTCAAAATGAAGATATAATAAGGGAAACATTTGATTTAAAAGTTGTGGGAATGTCAGAATGTGGTGCTACAGGCCTGTAACTCCAGCACAGGGGTTCAGACGCAGGAGGATCAGGAGTCTGAGGTTAGCCTAGTATGATACATGTGACTCTAACTCCAAAAATAAAAAGAGCTGTGGAAATGAATATAAATAACATAATTTTAGCCTGAAATATAAAAGTTATGACTCACATCACAAGGAATTAATGTTCTTTATTTTCTATATTTTTTTAAAAAAAGAAATAAACTCAGGAAATGGACAAAAGAAACAGAGAATTCACACATGTAAAATCAGATATATATGTACATATATAGGCACAGAAAAATGAAATTTACAAATTAAAAAAAAAGAAACTCACACTTGTAATCCCAGCACTGAGTAGGCAGAGACAGCATGGATTATGTAAGTTTGAGAGAAGCCCTATCTACACAGTAACTTCCAGGTATGAGACCCTATTTCAAAGATTCCAAAGTGAGATACAGTTTCAGAAATAAATAAATTTGAAAGCTATTTTATTTACCTTGTTATGTGAGGAATGTAAAATAAAGCTGCTTAGAGATGGCATTTCTAATGAATGATAAGCAGAATGTAAAAAAATTGGTCATGTACTTCAAGGTTCAAGGAAATGGAACCTTCATATATCTCTCCTGGGCGATGTCTGTTTACAGAATGCATTTGCCGTTGACTCGGAATTTCAAGTTCAAGCCTTTCACTATAAAAATAAACCTCATATAATATAAACTAATGCTGAAATACATTCCTTGATTTTGAAAATTGTTGAAATTAACTTTAATATCCATAAGAAATGATGATGCAGTCACACGGGATAACATTACAGAGTCAGGAAAAATTAAAGGAGGAAGCTTCCCATGGACTTGATAGAGTTGGTTGTATATTGTAAGTGAAAAAAGTACAAGTCATAAAACAAAACTATATATATATATATATATATATATATATATATATATATATA